>NW_017716675.1:87032-108870 GCF_001865875.1 Lupinus angustifolius
TGGAAGATCATCTCACCCTCATACCTTCGAGATTCCGGAAATGGCTCAACAAGGTATGTTCTTCTTCTTCACCATGAACTCATTTGGGGTTTCTTCGGTCTGGACCATGGATGTTCCATTCGGGTGTATGTATGGGCATACACATTAGGTTGTGGGAACAAAGTCATGGTCATAAGGACTTCCGCATTCACTCTATGGATTTCGGATGGGGAAGGAATTTCTCCAACAATATTATGAAGACAAGTTCAAATAGTGTAACACTTAAAGTCTATTCATTATTTTTGGTTCGTTACAAACTGCATTAATAATTCTAAGAAGATGTTTAAATCACTCTTATACTATATTACAACTAACTAAAATAATTGTAAACATCCAATTTTGATCTGGGTAAATTACTTTTAAAATAATTTGTTGAGTAAATAATAATAGGTGACTAAGATTATAAGAGGGGTGACCAGTTGGGCTTGTTGGTGCCCATTCAGATTAGGGTTACTAACCTAGTCTCCCCCTTTATAAACCGTGGTTTAGAAACAATGAGGGAATTCATATTTTATTTTAAAAAAGGAGAGAGAGAGGAAACAACCCAAATTTTTGAAAAGAGGCAACTCAAATTTTTGGATAGAGGCTCACTTAGAAATTATTTGAAAAGGAGAAATTATTTGAAATGGTAAGATGAATGGAATAGCTGATAAGAACTTAACATCATTTTCTTCATACTTCTTCAACTCCAAAGAGGTATTACACTCATTTGTCTTTCTTTTTATTTCAATATTATAATGTGCCTTCACTATTGAATAGTGGTGATAGAAAAATGAAAATCACCGTTGTTGTTGCCATCGTAAATGCGGGCGTCGCTGCCACTACCACCAACGACTATGTGCCCAACCAGCCACATGAGTTGTCCACTGTGGCAACCTTAACCGAAATCCCCAAATCAATTTTAACCTAAACCCTTAAATATATTTTAACCTAAATTCCTAAATCAATTTTACTCTAAACCCCCAAATCAACTTTACTCTAAACCCCCAAATCAATTTTAACTTAAATCTTCAAATCAATACCTTAAATCCTCAAATCAATTTAAACATAAACCCCCAAATCAATTTTACCATAAATCTCTAAATCAATTTTAACCTAAATCGCAAAATTTAAACCCTAACCATAAATCTCCAATTTAATTCCCTTTTTTTATTAATTTCATCTTTTTTTTATTTTCTATTATATATATTTATATTATGTTTTATTATTTTGGGTTGTTTATAAAAAAAATAAAAAAGTGTGATTGAAAAAGAAAAAAATGTATATATGAAAATGTAATAAAAAAATATAATTTTAATTTCACCAAGGAGAAATAATGTACTATAAGACTTGCGTCTTGTAGCATTATCTCAATTTGATATTTTAAAAAATAATTTAATAAAATAAAGGAGAGATAGTGTACTATGGGACTCGCGACCTATCGCGTTATCTCAACTTCATATTTTCAAAACTAATTTAATGAAACCAATGAGAGATAATGCACTATGTTACTTATGCCCTTCACGTTATATCAACTTGATATTTTCAAAAATAATTTAATAAAATAAACGAGAGATAATACATTATAATACTCGTGCCTTGTTGCGTTATCTCAAATTGATATTGTCAAAAACTAATTTAATAAAATGAAGGAGAGGTAGTGCATTATGGGACTTGGTCATGTCGCGTTATCTCAATTTGATATTTTCTAAATAATTTAATGAAGTCATGGAAGGGTAGTGGACTATGGGACTCATGCCCTATCGTGGTATTTTATCTTGTTATTTATAAATATATATATATAACAACCAATCAAGCTTTTTTCTAGAAGAACTACGTAACCTTGATTTCTCTGTTGTAGCTAGAAACACATAGGAATAGGTATTTCCCTGTCAAGCACAAAAAATAAAATATTTTTTTTGTCTTTCTTTTGTTTAATACTGTATGAGGATAAAATTAATATATTGAATGAATATCTACGTGATTAATTTAGGTACCATTTTTATAACGTACATTATGAGGTATCTAACACATTTTTCATCCATAACCGACTTCTGAACTTATTTTTCCATGTGAGCATATTAATTATCGCTCTTTAAATTGGTTTTTTATGTTTCCCGTCTAAAAAAACATCGATAGCGACTTCATTGCATTTATTCTCATCGCGCCCAGGAAAGTGGGGTAGCAACAATAATGAATAGACATTGATTACTATATTAGTTGAGATTGTCTTCACAATGTATTATATTTTGTCTAATTGAACTACATGTGTCACCATTTTTTATTTAAGAAATTATACATATCACTCCTAGCTACATGAGTAGCCAGTGTAATATATGTATATATTTAGAAGTGATTTGTGTAGGTTTAAAAAATAGAGAGGTGATTTGTGTAATTTCACTAAAACTTAGTGAGTATCAATGTAATTTACTCCATGAAAAATGATTGATCATGTTCTTATATCTTATTATTATGAAAAAAACCCTGAAGAATTGAAAAATGAACGCAATTGTTATTGTGCTTTCTTTGTCCTTAAGTTGAGTTGCAATAGACATAGGGTTGTTCTTCAATCTTTTGAGTTGGGAGCAAAAAATTAGATCGAACATTGTTTCTTATCTTCAAATCTAAAAATAAAAATCAACCCAACAAACATGTATTTTTAACTCAAGAATTGCATAAGTCTTGATTTTCTATTACACATAGGATACATATGAGCAAAATATACTTTAACAAGACATAAAAAATAAAATAAAAATATATTTTTTGTCTCTTACAATTATTAAATAATAATAAATATTTAAACAAGCCTATGTGATGGTATGCATAAAACAATTCATACTATTAATGGTGTACCATCTTAATATGAATGGACATGATGCTAATATCTATTATGATCAGTAATAGATTATCGAATCTAAATCTTTAATTCAAATATAACAACATTTCAATTTGAGATTAAATAATGTTTTCCACGTTTTAAATGTAATAAATATAGTAACAAGTCCAATAAATCATGTAACAGGTGTAAAAATTTGGAAAGTATCTATATATCAAGAATGCTACTTTTGAAAGGATAAAATAGCAAAATTTATCTTAGTAAATATATTCAGGTTCCATTAGATTTTCTACATATATGACAAATTATTCTTTTCATCTAAACTAATAAAAATCAATTTGAAGTATCAGTCTTTCTACCTATTTTTGTTCATAGAATCTTCAGCATTGGAGTCACTATTAGCATTGGAGTCACTATTAGCATTGTAGCAAACAAAGTTTAGTAGATTTTTCCTTCCACTTCTTCTCTTACTTCTATTTATAACACTTCTAAATCCTCGACCTCTTCTGTCTTTCTTCTCAGATTCCTTCAGAAAGGTTTAAGATAAGAGTTTATAACAACATGGTTGAACATGGTTGAATAAAATGCAAATCATTGTCAGAAATAAAAAGTAAAAAGAGAAAAAATATATACACCAACAGTGTAAAAGTTTTATACATTATCATTGAATTTTCCACCATTTATTTTTAATCATTATTGACATTTCAAAAAGTAATATCAATGAATGGTAAACAATGCATTGTTTGTGTATAAATCTTTTTACTGATAGTACATAGATATTACACTCTTTTTTATTCTAGATCAAGTATTTTTTGTTTCCAATTAATAGAATTCTAGATCAAGTATTTTTTGTTTCCAATTAATAGAATGATTTTTGTCAACTTATGAAATTTACATTTAACTATATAAGTATAAATCAATTTCCTATATTTTATAGTAAGTCAAAATGTTCGTTGCAACTATAAAAATTTGAGTGCTGAACCAATTTCTTAGAAACCACGTCCTTAAGTCTGTAATGTAAATATCTTAATTAAGAGGAAAAATTTAAACCAAAAACTTCTATCCAAAATAATATAAATGCATAATAAATTATCTCCTCATACCAAATGATAACTTATTTCCTTCGGCTAATAAAAGTATAATATGTGTACTGTTTTGTTTAGTTTTAAAAATATTTTTATAAAAAATAATTAAATATGATATATATCATAATTTTAGTGGTCATATTTTTATATCAAGAGATACCTTAGTCTCATGTAAAAAATGGAAAGCAAATAGGCTCGTGAACCATTATTATCTACCTTGGAGTGGACACTTTGGTCGTTTTTCTGCATAGTCTTGCTATTTATAGAATCATGATCGCCTGCACAAAGAAGCAACTTTAGAATCCATTGATGTTACAGAGTTATAAAATTATAATATCATGAGCATAATTGCAGTTGGCAAAATCCCAACAAAGTTTATAGGACAAAATTATATATATGACAAAACAAACTCACTACTATTCATGGTGCTGTCCCCAGGGTCACAATAATCATTGGAATCTGCCATAGAACTTCGATTTGTAGTGTCAAAATCAATGCAATAATCTCTAAAACTTGGTGACCCTGGACCAATAAATCTATCATCCCAATCATTATCCTCTCCAAGGTTTTCTTCATTATCCTTTACGTTTTTCTCTACATGCATGTTATGATCACCACCATGCTCCTTTTTTCCTTCTTTGCTCTCTAAAACTACCCTTTCTTCCTCCTCTTTTGACCCTACCTCCTTTGCTATCTTCGCTTCTTCATTATCACCACCCAATGGCTTCATCACCTTGATAGCACCATCATCCCCATTGTCGATATCTTTCTTGTGGATAGGAGAGTTTTCTGTCACAGGTTTAACAATGGTACGATGATGGGTGGGTCGGTTAAGACAACGACTCGATGAGGCTTGTTCTCTATCCAATGTTGAGATACCACAACCCATGATAGCGGAAAATGAAGGAGAGGTTAAGAACGAAGGAAGATTTAGACAGAGAATGAATAAGGACAATTTTAAACGTTGTTGTTTTATAATTGTGGTGTAACGATGGGTTAATGGAATGGAAAGTTAACAATAATATGAGGGTTACAATGGTATAAAGAAGGAAGACATTAGATGGTAGATAATGGAAATGGAGGATGCAACAATGGTTCCATGGGATTAGATTTGTTTTAGATGGGCATGCATTGCAATGTATGAGTTTGCTTCTTTGTTTCATGTGTTAGTATTTGGTTATGAACTTTCTTATGTTTTGTTCTTAAGTTTTTATCAACTCAACAAAAAATATGATAGGATAGAAGGGAAAGAAGAAATGGAAGTGAAAAGATAGAATAAAAAACAAGTAAAAAACACTTTTTAAAGAGGAATGGAAGGAAACCATTGGTTTGATTTAGTGCTGAAAATTGCCCTCTTTTACATGCTATGTTTAAGGCCTAAATGAGATAATTGGGATAAGAAAACTATAATGTATTTAATCATTAAACATTTAATCTAAAAAATATGTTAGGGTTAATTCTTATACAAAATAACATTTAGCACTTAGTAGAAATCATTGTAATATATATGTCATGAACTTAAATCCAAGAGTCATGATCTTAAGAGGGAGAATATAATATACTTAATTATCATCCGACCTCAAAATTAACATCACAACTATACTAATTAGATACTAGGTTTTCGACAGTAAAAAGAGTTAAAATAAAATGTTAATCGTGGAAAGAAGCAAACATTAACTTTAATTGAATTCTTAATAATATAATTAACTGATATCTCTAAAAGTTATATCGACATACTTTATATGACGTTAAAGGTGGACGGTCTATGATGCTTCCCCTTTATATAACATAGCTAGGGATGGCAAAAAAGCCTGTACCCTGCAGGTAAAATCCGCACGGGTACGAATCACAAATAGGTACCCGCAGATTTTACAAACGGATTTTTTAAAATACCTTTAATATATATGGGCGGACACGGGTATTGTGGTATCCATGCCTGCGGGTACCATATTTGTGTAATTATCATATTACTCTTGAAAAAATCCTTTCACTTTTACACTTCCTTAAAAACACAAAACCATATTCCCTAACCCATTTACCCCCTTCCCTAAAACCTAATTTCACGTTCTCATTCCCTAAAAGTCTAAAACCTAAAACCTTGCAACCAGTTTGAACAGAGGCAACATCGGTGAGCTGGCGAGGAGAGGCAGCAACACGTTTCTTTCTCTTAGGCAAAGGATTGAAGAGATTAAGTTGCTACTATTTCAGAACATTTTCAAGCAGTATTATATACATTTCTCTCTCTTTAATTCTTGTATTTTAAGTTCTCTCTCACTTACATTATGTTCTTTGTTGATTCATTCCTTCAATTTATTTCCTTCTACATGAAATATGTATGCTTCAATGTTAGAAAAGAATTGTTGAATTTATATTATTGAATTTGGTGGTACACCCAACAGACTCAACACCCTATATGGTTGAGTAGGAATTACAAATTTGTTGATAATGCAGAAACCCGTGGGTACCCACTATACTCATGAGTACTCATAAATACCCGCAAAATACCTGCAAACAGGTATCCATACTGGTATGGGCGGCTACTAGTAATAACCCCAAATTTCAAAACGGGTAGCGAGTAGCTACTACTCGTGCTCGCCCGTGCCCGTTGCCATCCCTAAACATAGCAACTATTATTTTTCTTAACCTTTTTATGGCTGCATTATGAAGTAGTTTTAGGAATAAATAATGAAAATAAAATGATTTATGATATAACATATGATATTATTTAATCCATGTAACTGACTGGGAATTATTGGATATATTTAAGTGTGAAGTTCCAATTGGACATGAGGGAGAGGTGTAAGAGTTTAATTATAAGTGGAAAAGACTCATGAAATCATTGTCTTTAGGTTTTGGTTAAAGACATGATGTCATACTTGTGACTCTCCACTCTTCTCATGCCATCACAACAATGTAACTCCATAGTGGTTGGTGGCTCAATGGTCTCAGTCGAGTCCAACAAGTGGTATCAGAGCTAATGGTTTGGCTGAGAAATGGTGGACTTAAGGAGGAGCAAACTAGTAGGTGTGTGGTAGCCCACTTGATTGGAATATTGTTAGGTATATTCAATTATGAAGTCTCACATTGGATATGAAATATGAATAATTAAGAGTTTATAAGTAGAAACGACTCAAGAAACTAGTGTCTTAAGGTTTTAGTTCAAGACATAGTGTCTCACTTGTGACTCTTCACTCTTCCTATGCCCTGATAAAAATTGAACTTCCTAGTAGTCAGAGGCCCATTATTTGCGGTCGGATCCAACAAGAATAAGGCTCAGTTGTTTGTTCTTATATTCAATTATCTACAAAAATTAACTTTTAAAGAAAATGGCAGCATGCCAGAATTCATATTTAACAACACATTCAATAGAGTCGATACGCATAATGTAGTTAAATGATAGGGAAAAGTAAATAACAACACTGAGTGAAGCAATTACTGTTAAATGTGATTAGCGGGTATACGTTAAAAAATTCTTGCTTCATATGTAGTATTGAATGTACGACTCAAAGATTCAACAACACATAGTTAAGTGAGTGTTGTTGTTTCTTGCATATTCAATAACACTCACTTCACTAGTGGTGTTGAATGTATAAGAAACAATAGCACTCGCTTCACTAGGTGTTATTGAATGTGTAAGAAACAATAACACTTACTTTACTGTGTGCCATTGAATATTTGATACAGATCTAAAAACAAAATCTTACTTACTACTTGTTCATTCATACGCTAAACCTCAGAAAACCTTCCTACTACTTAGAAAAACTTCCTACACCAAAACTTACACAACCCTCATCTTCCCAAAAACCTTTCATGACATTCATTCAACTCATCTTCCCATATGACTCACCTTGTCACAACACTCATTCATTCATTCAACTCATCTTCCCACAACACTCACGATATTCATTCATTCAAGATACAAAAAAAGAGTTATTAGTTTTTTCCTTTTTGTAGCACCCCATTGTTTTTCCTTTTCTTTAGGTCACTATAGATAAGCTAGGTTATGATTTATGCTCATACATTCCTAATATGTTTAGAAGTTAACTATTATTGTTCTTGCTCTTATGGATTAGGAAAAAAAATTTGTTGATCAAAAGTGGATAAACATCAATTGATTGATGAAGGAAATGACAGGGGAGTGAAATCCTTTATTAATCTTGTCATTGAGCATGCCGAAAATCCTAGTAGAATTGCATGCCCTTGTTTAAAATGTTGTTATACAAGGTGAGTTAATTCAACCGAGTTAAAAGTTCATTTAATGGGTCATGAAATCGATTAAAGTTACAGATGTTGGACAAGACGTGATGCATATGAGGGCGGTCATTTCAAAGAAATGGTAAATGTAGCCGAAGAGGATCTTCAAGATTGTCCTTATATGTTTGAGCAATTGACAAGTGATGCTGAGAAATAGTTATATGATAGTTGTGCTAAACTCACAAGATTGACAGCATTGTCAAGACTGTATAAGTTGAAATCTATTAATAGATTGACAATTATGAGCTTTACATAATTACTTATACTTTTGAAATGTAAACACCCAATTTTGACCTATCTATTTAAAATTCTATCTTTTTTTCTTAGTAAACAAAATATATTTGGATATTTTTAACACAATAAGGATATTCCAAAATATAAAAAAGAAAGAACCCATTTGTCCCATGTAAATTAGGGTTTGAAACCCTAATGTGTGGCTACTTAATGGTATCATCATTGTAAAGAAGGGGAGAACTGCAACAGTAAAAGAAAAGTTCAAAAGGGAACTCCTCCTAATCTCAAGCTTCATATCCTCCTTCTAATTTATTCAAGTTGATAAAGGTATTCACCTTTGATTTTGCTATTTACACTTTTATTTTATTTTTCTCTGCTGGGCCATACTTTGCACTTCAAGACATTAACCTGGGTTTGCACGTATTAGACAAGAATTGGCTCATAATTTAATCACTGGATACAAATGTGTATAAGATGAAATATAGTTTAACTAGGATGAGAAGTTAGGGCTGTCTAATGCTGGTGTAGTATTTATAAAGGTTGCTTAACCCATCATCATTCCATAAGGTTTCATTCTTGTTCTTTTATGGGCATTGCTATTTGGACATCATTTCCTATAAACAAAACCATTACATGCCATCAAAAAATTGCTTTAGAAATGCACTAAGAAATTAGTTGTCTGCATGTTAGTTGCTTTTTTTCCTTCTCTATAATAGATGTTCATAGGTCATTTCCAATGTAATGCTTTGTTATATATTCTATGCCTCAAGTTGGTAAAAAAAATGTCTCTAGATAATTTTTTAATTATTTTAGGTATATGTCTTTGAGTGAGTTCATTTTTTTAACTTACCACTATAGGTCCTCTTTATTTGAAATAAGACTTCATTTTACTTTACCAATGTAATTCTTTTAGAATTTGGTTAATGCAATGTAAACTAGCTCACTATAGATCGAATGTCTTGTCATGCTACTTTATGTTGTCCAAAGTAAGGCGAGGTATACTCACTATAGGTCTTGTGTCTTATCGCGTTAGGCTGAATGTTTTGTCATGCTACTTTATGTTGTCCAAAGCAATATGAGGTAGTTTACTATATGTCTCTTGTCTTGTCTCACTATCTTATCTTGTTAACTTTATAAATATAAAAATATATCTACTAATCAACTAAGTTCTATAAGAACTATGTAATCTTAATTTCTCTATTGCAGTTAAAGAAAAGTAGGAGCAAACACTTCCCTGTGAGGTAGAAAAAAATAAAAAATTATTTTTGGTCTTTCTTTTTAAGTTAATAATGTAAGGATAAAATTAATGATTTGAATGAATATCCATATTGACCTAGATACTACCTTTATAATGGGTGATATGAGGCGCCTAACGCATTCCTCATTTGTAACCGACTCCAGAACTTAATTTTTCTCTCTGAGCAGGTTAATCCTTGTTCTTTAAATTTGGTTTTCATGTTTTCCGTCTAACAAACATCGATGGTGATTTCATTGCATTTATTTGCATTATTCCTATTGCACCCACAAAAAGGGGTAGTTATATGAAGGATGTGTTGTCTGAGGATAATGTGATCCCTTCTCAAACCTATGACTCTAAACAAATTTGTGATCTATTAGCATGGACTACAAGAGGATCATGCATGTAAAAATGATTACATTTTATTTTTGAATGAGTTTGATTCATTAAAGTTTTATCATAAATGTAATGGATCATGAGATAAGAAGGAAGATTCAACTCCAACAAAAGTTGTATTGTGTTTTTCCATCAAAACAAGATTTAACCGTATGTTCAATCATGCAAATGACACAAAAAATTTGACATGTTATGATGATGAAAAGATTAAAGGTGACAAGTTTTGACATCTTGGAGATTCTTCCGATGGACAAAAATTGATCATGACTTTCCAGGTTTCTTTAAGAATAATAAAAATTAAGATAAAGTTATATAGTCATCCAACAACACATGCTTAAGATTTTTTTTCCTTTTCTTTGATCGATTGAGACTTGCATAAAATAAAATATGGATTCACCCAAATCCACTCATTATGATCAACTTTTCTATATAAATAATCATTTCAAGTAGGACGACTGTCATGTGATTATGATGTTCCAAAGAACGAATCGTCTTCAGCATTAATGTCATTGTTGTCTTCATCATCAATATTATTGACGATTATTTTTTTAGTCAAAAGAACAATGCACAATTTCATGAGTTGGGTCATCAATATAAAATACTTGCTGAGCATGCAATGCTAGAATAAAAGGCTCATACTTATATCATGACCTATTAAACTCCACCTACATAAATCCTAACTCATCAATCTGAAATCCATTATTGTTATCAACCCACATGACAAAAAACCTACACCTGAAATGATGTGTAATCTAATTCCTATATACGTTCAATGACCCCACAATGTGACATATTCACATATTTAGGGTTTATATCTTAGGCACTTGATATATGTATAGTTTGAGCAACAATATTTATACCACTACATTGTATTGCTCTTTGACATAGGTAACCAATCGAAAAAAGCTCAGCGCAAGGATCACACTGAGCGGATCAGACAACATCTAAGCTTCACGCTTAGCACCAGAGTTGTGCCCAACAGTAGAAGAACTACGCTCAATGCAACTTCTGCGTTGAGTGCCTAAATTAAAAGATTTAAGAAGTTTAGCCTCTATAATTCATACGCTCAACACACGTAGTTTCACTATGTGCATTGGGTGTTGTGCCCAACGCATGTTGATGCATTGAAAGGTCACACCTAGCTAGCTGGAGGCTACACTCAATGCACAGGCAGTATGTTGAGCACCGAAGCAAACATGCAGACATAATTTAAAGACTTCCAACTCAAGCCAAAACGAAAGCACTTGATACGTTCGAACTATAATACTTATTTTCCTAAGTTTTAGAGAGTTTAGCTCACTTAGATCATAGAAATTAAGTGTAAGCAGAATATGAATTAATCTATTCTCATTTGTGAGCAGTTTTACCACCCCATGAGTTTTGTATTATACATATATTTCTTACATTGTGTGAACATGAGTAGCTAACTACTCTCTTGTTGGGATTGAATGTAATACAAGTTTGGTCTATACATATTGATTCATCTATATGAACACCCATTTTTATTCGGCCCAGAAAAACCCCAAAACTTTTTTAAATAAAAAATAATAGAATTCCAAAAATACTTTTCTAAAAATAATAAAACTAAACATGTTATGTTAAGGTTCCTAAATCTAAATGATTAGGTTAACCAAA
Source organism: Lupinus angustifolius (assembly GCF_001865875.1). Lineage (NCBI taxonomy): Eukaryota > Viridiplantae > Streptophyta > Magnoliopsida > Fabales > Fabaceae > Lupinus > Lupinus angustifolius. Next base: position 98,728 of record NW_017716675.1, read on the forward strand.
ATTAAAATTTAAAATAATAAGACTAAACCATTTTGTTAAGGTTCCTAAATCTAAGTGATTAGGTTAACCAAAATTCAAGTTTAAAGTAATTGAATTCTCAAAAAAAAAATGATATTTTTAGAGTTATTCTAAAAATAATAATAATAAATAAAGAAAAATAAAAGATGAGTAAATTAAAGAGTTGATTGTATTATCATATAAATTTAAGGTTTGAAAATATGTAATTTGAATCACATCATATTCATTTGATTAGTTGCATGAATCACCTTGATAATAATAACTAAATCTTTAAGGATTCAAAAATCAAATCAAGATTGCGATATGGATATATGCAAATCAAATCAAATTAGAATGTTTATATCAATCTAATTGTGTTGCACAAATCAATTTGATTAGAAAATTAAATTTTTAGAGATTTGGAATCAAATAAATCAAGGTTGCAAATTAATCAAATAAGTTAAAGATCGCAATTAGGAAATATGCAAATCAAATCAAATTAGAATGTTTATATCAATCTAATTGTGTTGCACAAATCAATTTGATTAGAAAATTAAATTTTTAGAGATTTGGAATCAAGTAAATTAAGGTTGCAATCTAAGAATATGCAAATCAAATCAAATCAAATCAAGCAAATTTTGAATCAATTTGATTATGTTACAAATATGATTTATTTCCCTTAACTTCCTCTAATCAATTAATGAGAGATATTCTCCTCATTAAACACATGCGATAAGTCATAATCTATAAATAGAGTGTCTTATTCACCAAAGAATAGGGGGGATTCCAAACAAAAAAGCACTAAAAAGACAAGAATTCCATGTAAAAATTGCAACCAAGAATTACACACAAAAATCCCTCAAAAAAGAGCCCTCCATACTAGTCTGCATATGCGTTGACTAGCCACTCATAGCCAATCAAATCTCAAAACATCATACGATTGTAGTACATCATGTCGCTCCAGTTTACTACTCTCACATGAACGTAAGATTATCCACATCTAAGTGCATCTTTCCTCACCCAATGCGTGCAGATCTACCACGTGGTCTTATTCACCACACTTTGCAGTGTCGGCCAATTTAGTTCCGACACGTTATCAAGCCTAGTAAGTCATTTATCTTTCGTTCGCACTGTATCCCTGCTCCTTTGCAAGCTTCAACAAGTAAGTACATTCATCTTTCTACAATGTGTATATGATAATTGTAACAACTTTTATTGCCACCATTGACGAAATAATTTTACTAATAATTTGTATAATAATATTATTCAAAAAAATAATAATAACATTGTCATATGGTAAATTTTATTTTTTATAATAGAAAGTCAATGATATATCTATTACCTGGCAATTACTTAATAAGATCTTTTTCAAATCAAATAAATATTACCATAAGTTAACCATATTTTTATTAACATGATCATCAATGCAAACTAATAATTAATCAAAATGTTTTTTTTCATAAATACACAATAATAAATATTTTCATTAATAAAATTTGTCAACCAACAAATGTTTTTTTACTAAAGAACTACATAAGCCTTGATTCCCTTAATAGAAATACGTAGGACCAATGTCAATCTTGTGAGACACAATAATAAAATAAAATAAATTTGTTCATTTTAATAATTAATTAATTAACCAGATAATTTAATAATAAATAATATTAAAGTCATATATTTTAGTGAAGGGTACCGTCTAAGGCGGGCAAGTATAGTCTACGATGTTAATATCTTCTCTACCTTGTAACCGACTCTCGAACCTGGGTATAAAAAATCCAAAAGACCAAGGTAATTGGACTTAAAATATTTTTCTACATTTTTAACTATAAAATGTAATAGCGACTCTGAATTAGTCGTGCAGCCGAAAATCGGGCGCGACAATCTGTTAAGTCATTAAGTTTTAATTATCTCTAAGTTCTTGTACTTGTTTAATAATTGCTTGAAGTTTTATCATCTTATTACATGGTTATTGAGTAAAATGTTTGGTCTCTTACTTGTATAATTTCGAACTTGCATAACTCAACCATTGAATACATTTTCTAGACAAATAGATTTGTATTACTTGTCTTCTCATGCATTTTCCTTTATTAATATCTAGACATAGAACTGATCTTTAATTTTTAAAACTCTTAAACTAGATGACATAAACTACTAGACATATAGGTATGCTTAACAGTTCAAATAACTTAATTTTGTTAATCTAGACTACTAGACATAAAGGTATATTATCGAAATGTTAGTTAGACCAAAACATTGATAGGTAATACAATGTAGGTGTTGCATTTAACTTAAGTTTGCATGCATGAACGACTAGACATAGAGGCATGTTATGTGGGTCATATATCTTAATCTTATGAGTAAAGTTGGTGGACATATATTGGAGTAGAAAATAAACTAAGTACAGAAACTGTAAAAGTAAAGAGTGGAGAAAAGAGTAGAGATACACCAGATTTTTATATTGGTTCACATTCTTGTCCATTGAAGGTTACATCCAGTCCCCTTGTCATACAATAGACTTTACTAATTTGAGGAGTTGTAATTACAAATCTCACGCCGAGATTCTCAGTACAATACACACTCACCACAATCTCACCACTAAGAAGAACACATCTTCTAAGTTTCACTCTTCCTCTTTCCACCACACTATATGGTGAAAATTTTATAGCACTTTACATGAATTGAAGAATATAACTAGGACAAAGATTGCTTAGATAATATCACAATTCTAAACTTAAAATCCTTATGATATTTCATTATAAGTAGTACACATTGCTCGAGTGTTTTAGAGTATGAAAACTTAGAGAAAAACAATTGAATGCAACTTAGTTAAAACCCAAAGTTACAAGAATAAAGTGTATTAAAGATGATGTGAAAGTTTCTGTAAAAATTATGTAAAAGTTCTGAACAAATTAAGTAGTTTAAGTGCATTTAAATAGGTTTCCAACCAGCCATTATACCCATAAGTGAAGGTAGAAGTCGATTGAAATAAACGCATTCTTTTGGGATGAAAGCTTTTCATTTTGGATTTGAAAATTTGATGTAATAGTTTTCAATATCATTGGCAATTTGGGCCAAGCACATGGGGCTTTCCCCCACATTTTGGTTGGGCATGGCAGGAATAATGTGTCCATCTGCTCTAAGATGTCCACCAAACATGCCATTTTCGCTCGCGGACATTTCAAACGGTTAAGCAGGACAACCCGCAAGCATTAATGAATACTACAATAAGAAATTTGATGGTCAAGTCTAGCAAGAGTAATTCATGTTCTCACCACTCGAGTACAATATAATAATTTTCTAAAATATAATATCTTACCAATTAATTGCATGTCCGATTTATGCAAAACAATGTGTTCTGTTTTGTGTTTTGAATCTCACTGTCACACTTTGCATCAATGTAATCTCAAGTATGATAACATGAATATTACAATGTTTCAGCAGTGAAATAAAAAATAAGAGACAATATATAATATCTTGCAATTTTTCATGTACTAGATCATTTTTAGTTTTTTTTAAGACAAACAGTATTGTAAAAATTGGTTTGTGTCAACCGGTTCAACCGGTCCCAATACTGGTACCGCTCAATAATTGTAGGGTCATACAATCATATCGATCAAAATTGGTAAAAATAAATCATATCGGCTAGTTTTCAATTAAACTGTATCGGTCATACCGCCAATTTTTATTTAAAATTAATTTTTAATGAAAATAAAAAAAAATTATTTATTTTTTATTGATTTTTGAACATTAATATTAATATATTATATATGTATAATTAATTTTATCAATATGTGATTTAATTAGTAAAACAAAATTAGACCATTACACCACTATACTAGTAATAACACGTAGATAAGTGATCTTTATCCTAAAAAATTATACAGGTCTGTTTGTTTTGTTTGCCACATGATCGCATGTTGTTCTCATATTTGTTGGGTTTGGATTCATCCGAAACCCGCACGAATCCAACCTGCACCGCGATTACCATTATCCTGATCCAGTCGTGTAAACGAGTGGCGCGCATTACGCACAGCCACCGAAAAAGAAGGAAATTATAAAAAGCCAAAAACCAATCACAGTCAATGAATCTCAGTTAGTTGGAAGCACACAAACACGACGTGGAACAAAATTAAATAACGTCAACGCTACATTAAATTCAAAATATTCAAAAAATAATAAACCAATAATTGTCCTAAGTCTTTGCTTTTTATCATTGAAAAAAACGGTTTTTTCTTTCTGCAAACAGAAAACATAACCGTCATAACAACCACAATGGAAGAAGAAAAGAACCTCACCGATAAAAACGCCGGCGAAACGCCACGTTCTCCGATGGTGAACGCCGTAGAAACTGATCCCAAACCGATCGGTGAAACCGCTGAAACGGAGGAACGTGTTACTGAGGATGTTGATGGTGGTGTAGAAATTCTACCGGAATCTGAGTCTCCTCCACCGAGTATTGAGAAAGTTTCAGAAGACATTGATGAATTTCTTGTGAGTTTTGATCAGAAGGAGAAAGAGAAAGAATCGATCACTGGTTTTGTTGATAGGTTCTTAGATCTTGTGGAGGAGAAGTTAACTAAGTATGATATTGAAGGTAAACCTAAATGGGGAGAGATAGTAGAAGAAGATGGTTTGTTTATAGAATCAGTGAATCGAATTTCGAAGCTTATGAAATTTCTGAGTAATCAAATGGAAAATAGTATTACTATTCCAGATTCTGACGCTGATGGTGTAAAAGAAACGAAGGATTTGTTGGTTAATCGAATTGGATTAATTCAACAACGTGCAATGTCGTATTTGGAGGAAGATTTTCGTTTCTTATTGGAAGAATTCAGAAACAATCCAAACGAGAATCAGAATGAGGTTGATCACAAAGGGAAGCAAGTTGCATCTGAATCACAAGAACCTGATCATGAAAAGGTTGAAGAATCGGATTTAGGTTTCCCTGGTTACACCGATGACGCCATTGTTAACCTTAACAAGGTCGCCGGAGTTATGATATGTGGCGGTTATCAATCTGAATGCTTTCAGGTGTATATGATTTCACGGAGGAACGCTTTTGAGGAGAGTTTGCAGAAATTAGGGTTCGAGAAAATCAGCATAGATGAGATGCAGAGGGTGCAGTGGGAGATTTTGGCCAGGGATATTGTTCCGGCGTGGATCAACACGTTCAAGCAATGCGCTGCGGTTTACTTTTCCGGCGAGAAGAAGCTGGCGGAGGCTGTTTTTGTGGATCAACCGAATGTTGCAGCGGGGCTCTTCAGCAATCTCTCCCGCGGCGTGGTGATTCAGCTTCTCAATTTTGCGGAGGGCGCGGCTATGACGAAGCGCGCGGGTGAGAAGCTCTTCAAGTTTCTTGATATGTATGAGACGCTTCGGGATGTTATCCCGAAGCTAGATGAGTTGTTTCCTGAGGAGTGTGTTGAGGAGTTGAAGACAGAGATGACGCTCGCCAAGTCTAGACTTGGCGAGGCAGCAATCTCTATCTTCTGTGACCTCGAAAACTCAATCAAGTCAGAAACTGCTAAAACTCCTGTCCCTGGTGGAGCAGTTCACCCTCTCACACGCTACATCATGAATTATCTCAACATAGCAGGAGATTATAAAGAAACTTTGGAGCAGGTTTTTAAGGAGCACTCAAAAATCGAGCGTGCCGATTCCACAAGCAGACCACATCATGAAAACGATGAAAACATCGTTGCTGCTGGTGTTGGTGGCGGTGGTGGTGGTGATGGTGGTAACAACAAGAATGTGTCGCCATTTGCAGCACAAGTAATGAGGGTGATGGAACTTCTAGACACAAGCCTTGAAGGAAAGGCAAAGCTATACAAGGACATTGCATTAAGCAACTTCTTTATGATGAATAATGGAAGGTACATTCTACAAAAGATAAAGGGCTCTTCAGAGATGGCTCAATTGATGGGTGATTCATGGTGCAGGAAGAGATCCTCAGAACTGAGAACATACCACAAGATCTATCAAAGGGAAACATGGAATAGAGTTGTTGCTTGTCTAACACATGAAAAGTTGAATGTGAATGGAAAGGTGCAGAAGCCAGTGCTGAAGGAAAGGTTCAAAAGCTTCAATGCTTTGTTTGATGAGATACATAGGACACAAAGCACATGGGTTGTTAAGGATGAACAACTTCAATCAGAGCTTAGGGTTTCAATATCTGCAGTGGTGATACCAGCTTATAGGTCATTCCTTGGAAGATTTGCACAATACTTGGATCCAGGAAGACAAACTGAGAAGTATGTGAAGTATCAAGCTGATGATATTGAAACTTACATTGAGGAATTGTTTGATGGGAAACCTCATCAATCCATTGCTAGAAGAAAAACATAACCTTCAATTCATCTACCATAACCATTGTTCATCATGGTGCAATAGATGTTGATCACATCACAGGTTTTATATATATTTTATACATTTGACCGTGAACAAAATAAAAGTTGAAGATACCCAAAAGAAGTTGAAGAAGAAAAAGAGTTTAATTTACTGCTTTTGGTGGCATGATGATAGTGCATAAAGAAGAAACAGCATGCATGCATGTATATGTGCAAGTTAAAGCTTTACTATGATGGAAGACACGATAAAAATTTTATTACTTTTGTTTGTACACAAGATTTGGTTAGTGTTTCAGCCTAGTCCCTTCTTGTGTTCCAAATTTGGAATCATGCCCTTTTTACATTCAATTTTCAATTGGCTTCATGTAATTTTGTGTTTTTTATTAACTGAGATATTTGTTACCGATGCGAATCTACTTTGGATGTTGTTGTTCAATGTTCTAATGAAAAGTTTATCTATTTGGATGTTTATGACTATAGGATGGTAATTAAATTAACATAAAGGAAAAATATTGAATATGGATTTATAGAAGGTAAGGAATGGAAATGATGAATTGGATACTGTCACAACCTAGGATAAGAATGCTACAAACGATGATTAGCCCGATGATAAATTCCTAAATCTATTAAGCTAAGAATTAAAGAGAACATTCTTCATAATATGTACTAAGCACAAGCTCTAAATAAGATTCTTCATATTCTATTGATTTAGAAATATGGAGTATATTTATAGGTAGTTGAACTAGATAAAAAAACAATAATAATTAATGACAGTTCAAGTTTTAAGAGAGCAATAAATGGATTACCCTTTGTCAAGTCATTTGGGGCAAGGAAGAGAGAAACCTTTGAAATATCACCTACATCATAATAAAAATGTGGCTTTTAGCCTAAAAGAGCCTAAAACCACTAATTCAAAAATAGAAATTATAATTATTCAAAAACCTGCAAGCAAATTAAAAGTTGTGCGACTGCAAGGCAAGGAAGGCCATGGATGACCAAGGTTCCTTGTTTCTTCACGACTGTGTATCATTCTATCCTCTAGGATCAATTATGAACATTACATATTCATCCTTGATTTTAATAATTTTAAGAACTATTTTGAATCCAAAAATTCTTAACCCTCGACTTGTTGGATAAGTCCAAGCTTGTCATTCAAATTGTGGGTTTCCTATCCTTCGCACATATCATTCCCTCCTTCTTAAAAAGAATTCATCCAGAATTCAGCTCTTTGTCTAAGATGGATTTGGTGCACATCGGTTCACTTGGAATTATGATTTTAAGATGGTTTTTATCTTTGTCCATGTGAGATAAACTTCCAAAATAGAGTTGGAAGAACACGGTGCACTTCGGATATCAACTTGTCTTCAAATCCTACGCAAAAGTAAAAAAACTGGAAAATAAAAGCACATTAGAACAATTAGTATTTTAATTTATTTCTTCTCTTTTACCTCTTTTTCTCTATAATCATTTTATTTCCTTTCTTTTTCATCATGTTTTATCTATTGTCTTAATCTCTTGTGATAAGCTTGTGCATCGTCAAGAGATAAGGGGACAAGAGTTCTCATAAGTACATCATGGTTTATGTGACGCGTGTTAATAAGAGGTCCAAACAATATTGTCTTATTCACAACATATCATGGCTTATCAAACAAAAGATAACACATCTCCATGGGTTTAGCTTCACAATAAGCAACATCTTTATATTTATAAATGGAGAAAGGGATTCTTACTTGATTGCCCTATAATATGTTTAAATTAAGCTTTAACACCAATATAGTATTAGTAATGTTAAAGAGATTCTTTCAACTCATGGTGACAAAATATATCTTCCCTTAGACATGACATCAGTTTTGGAAGTGGTGTTCATCTTTAACATCATATTCTATATCAACCTGGTATTAACAAAGCTTGACATTGATGCTTCCTTTGTGTGAAGAAGATCTTTGCTCTTGACATTGGCACGATTTTGGTGAAGACACCAACATCACCAAAAAAAAGAAAAGGAAGAATACTTATGAAGACAATGAAGATTCAAGCTTTATAGATATTCAAGACTTTTAGTCTAAGTCTAAAATAGGTACTTCTTTCCTATACTCTTGATTATACAATAGTAGTAATGCTCAAACTATTTCTAAAAGAAAATTGAAACATTTCAAAATACTTAAACAATTTTCAAAATTAGTGTGTAACGTGTTACTTCATCTAAGTAATAGGTTACGAGTATGAGAAAAGAGTTATTCAACTTAAAACTGATCAGAGTAATTCATTACTTCTTTGAGTAACAGATTATTAGTGTTATTAAAGTTGAGTAACCGATTACTCAACTTGCTGTAATCGATTACTCTAATTCGAAAATAAATGATCAGTGGACAGAACATTTGGTAATCGATTTCTCAATGCTGTAATCGATTACTAAGAGTTGTTGCATCAGATTTTCAAATTCAAAGTGAATGAGTTTCAACCCAAAAGACATGGTTTCATTCCAATCAAATTCTACCCTTTCAAAGAGACATTTTTGCTGATTAGAAAGCCTATATAAAGGCATTAAAACTCACAATCACAACACACAACATATACACAACTCTCATACAAATTTCAAAAACTCTTACAAATATTCTGAAATTATTTTCTGCACTTTTGGCAACAAGTTCTTGAATTTTCAAAGTTGATTTTTCTAAAGTTGCTTAAAGTGAAAGTGTTTCAAGTTTACAAACTTATAAAGAGCATTATTACTAAGTATACAAGAATCTTTGTGTATTATCTTCTCCCTTATCTCTTTGATTTTACTTTAATTTTCTGCATATATTTTCCGCTGCACTTTAACTCTTGATTTTGCAGAAAAAGTGGCCATTATTTTAAGTCAACTAATTCACCCCCCCCCCTTAGTTGCAATCTCAATCTTACAATTTGCATCATAACTATTTTTTGAGTAGGTTATTCTCAAGTCTGATCTTATATTGAAAATGGCCTAAAGACCATTCCTAAGAGAAGGTTCCAACATCAACCGCCCTCCAAGCTTTGTTGGAGAGTGCTATGATTTCTGGAAAATCAGAATGAGAATCTTCATAAAATCTCAAGACTTAGATATATGGGACTCAATAGAAGAAGGTCCATCCATACGATACATGGTTGTTAATGGGGTTAAACAACCAAAACCAAAATGTTCATGGACCGTTGAAGATAAAAATAAAGTCCAATACGACCTTAAAGTCAAAAACATTCTTGTGTCGGCTCTTGAAGAAAAAGAATTCCTTAGAGTGTCAAGTTGCAAAATCTCGAAAGAAATTTTGGATACTTTAGAAAAGATACATGAAGCCAAAGAAGTACAAAGGTCTACAATCAATGGTGAAGCATCAACATCAAAGCAAAAATCTACATGCTCTATATGCAGAAAACTAGACCATCTTGAATGTGCTTGTCCAGCCCTACAAAAACATCATACTTTCAAAAGAAATAAGGACAAGAAGCGTAGAAGAACAAATGTTATATCAGAAGATAAAGATGATGGTTCAAATGCAGAACTCGGAATTAAGGAGCAATCACATATTTCCTTGATGACTTCACACAATCCAAATGATACTTTTTCATATGATGAGTCACAAAATGCTTTCAATGATTTACATCAAGAATATGTTAAGCTTTCCAAACTTTTCCTAAAACAGGAAAATGAAATTTTTATTTTGGAAAGCCATAACAAAGTTCTAAAGAAAGATATTGAAAAACCCACTTCTTCCTCATGTCAAAAATGTGTTGCTCTTGAAACTAAAGTTTCAACATTAAGTCTTGAACTTAATAAACT
>NW_017716675.1:108878-109256 GCF_001865875.1 Lupinus angustifolius
AATTTAGACAAGATCATAAAAGTCCAAAGACATTCAACAGACCGTAGAGGTATTGGCTATGCAAATAGTCGTGTGGCTAAAAATGAGAATATCTTAGGAAAAACAATCGTGGGAAGCACTATAAAGTTTTATAAAGAAAATTTCCATATTAATCTTTTTAAAATAAAATCTTGGACACATAAAAATCTACCCATTTGTTCTTACTGTGATAAAATTGGTCACACACCTAACATTTGTCATATTAGAAAATATGGTGTGTCATCTGGCCAATACAAATAGATAGAAAAAGGTGCTAACCCCGTAGGACCTAAATCACATTGGGTACATAGAAAATCTTTTTAATTTGTTTTGTAGGAAAATTTGAGAGTCGCCTGCAAC
>NW_017716675.1:109356-114012 GCF_001865875.1 Lupinus angustifolius
AACTATGTAGTGCTTGTCAAATGGGTAAACAAACAAAAACTTCTTTTAAACCTAAGCATATGGTTTCTTCCGACAGACCATTGTAGTTACTACACACGGACTTATTTGGCCCCTCAAGGACAAAAAGTTATGGTGGTAACTACTATGCTCTTGTTATAGTAAATGATTTTTCGAGATACACTTGGACATAAGAATGAATGAGGCATTCAAAGCCTTTAGCGTTTATGCTAAAAGAGTTCAAAATGAAAATTCGCTAAAAATCGTTGTTATAAGAAGTGATCATGGGGGAGAATTTCAAAACTCTTCATTTGAAGAATTATGTGATGATCTCGGTATCAATCACAATTTTTATGCTCCTAGAACACCACAACAAAATGGTGTTGTAGAGAGAAACAATCAGTCTTTAGAAGAATTGGCTCGAACAATATTGAATGAAACAAACCTCCCAAAATATTTCTGGGCTGATGTAGTAAGTATTGCATGTTATGTTTCAAACCGAGTTCTTATAAGACCAATTCTTAAGAAACCCCATATGAACTCTTTAAAGTTAGAAAACCAAACATTTCTCAATTGCATGTATTTGGTTGTAAATGCTTTGTTTTAAATAATGGTAAGGATAACTTAGGCAAATTTGATGCAAAAACTGACGAATATCTTCCTAGGCTACTATCTTACGAGTAAAGCTTATAGAATTTTTAATAAAATAACTCTAGCCATGGAAGAATCTGTTCATGTATCTTTTGATGAACGTAATCCTGAGATAAAGGATGGGTTAACTCCTGATGAGGAGGAATTGCCAAGTTATTCTTCAAATGAAATTTCTATTATTGAACCTACAACCGATACTGAGCATTTGAAAATGAATGATAATCTACCCTCTCAAGAGGAGTATATTCATTCATATTTACCAAAAGAATGGAGAACTCATCGATACTATCCTATTGACAACATTATTACTGAATTAAATACGGGTATCACTACCCGACGAATGCTTGATAAAGCATGTCTAAACATGGCTTTCGTCTCTTAAATAGAGCCCTCCAAGATTGATGAAACAATCGAGGATGAACACTGGATTCTTGCTATGCAAGAAGAATTAAACCAGATTGATAGAAATGAAGTTTGGGAACTTATTCCTAGACCGAAAAACAGGCATGTTATTGGAACTCGATGGGTATTTCGTAATAAATCTGATGAAAATGGTATCATTGTTAGAAATAAAGCTAGACTAGTAGCCCAAGGATACAATCAGGAAGAAGGTATAGACTTTGATGAAACCTTCGCTCTGGTTGTTAGACTTGAAGCTATTAGGCTATTACTTGCATATGTATGCTCTTTGAATTTTCAGTTATATCAAATGGACGTAAAGAGTGCTTTCCTCAACGGCTACATTCAAGAAGAAGTGTTTGTTGAACAACCTCCTGGTTTTTAAGATTACAAACATCCTTCTTATGGATTAAAGAAAACTCTTTATGGATTAAAGCAAGCTCATCATGCATGGTATGATCGTCTAACTAAATTTCTACTTGAAAAAGGTTTCAACAAAGGAAAGGTCGACATACACTCTTTATAAAAAGAATAAATCATCATACTCTACTTGTTCAAATTTATGTAGATGATATTATTTTTGGTTCTACTAATGAGGCTTTTTGTAATTTGGCAAAATGATGCAAGGAGAGTTTGAAATGTCCATGATGAGGAAGTTAAATTACTACATTGAACTTCAAATCAAACATCTTGATAATGGCATTTTCGTAAGTTAATCCAAGTATTGTAGAGACTTGCTAAAAATATTTGACATGGATGGCTGCAAGCCAATAGCTACTCCTATGGGATCTAGTATTTACATTGATATGAATGAAGTAGGAAAAAACATTGAAATATCAAAGTATTGAGGTATGATTGGATCTTTTTTATATTTAACTGCCAATAGACCTGATATCATGTTTAATGTATGTTTGTGCGCTTACTATCAATCTACACCAAAAGAATCACGCTTAGTTGTCATTAAGAGAATCATGAAATATCTTAACGGTACATCTAATGTTGGGCTATGGTATCCAAAAGGAAGTATATGTGATTTGGTTGGTTATTCGGATTCAAATTTTGTTGGGTGCAAATCTGAGAGGAAAAGTACAAGTGATACTTGTCATATTTTGGGAAATGCTTTAGTCTTTTGGTCTTGCAAGAAACAAGCATGTGTTGCTTTAAGCGCTACTGAAGCTGAATATATAGCAGCAAATAGTTGTTGTGCCCAAGTGTTGTGGCTTAAACAACAATTACGAGATTATGGCCTAGAATTGAGGTGCACTCCTTTAAAATATGACAATACTAGTGCAATAAACCTCACAAAGAATCTTGTTATGCATTCTAGAACTAAACACATTGATATAAGACATCACTTCCTTAGGGACCAAGTCCAAAAGAAGGATGTGTTTGTACAATTTGTTGATACTCATAACCAACTAGAAGGTATATTCACTAAACCATTGGCAAAAGAACCTTTTTATAAAATTAGACGAGAATTAGAAATTCTTGATTAGCATACTTATCTTAATTGCTTATATATGATTATATGTGTGCTTCATTATATCTATTTCATGCCTACTTGAACTTAAATGTGTTTAATTATGTTTAAATAAATTTCAATTTTTGGGTTAAAAATCATTTTCATAGCTTAAAAATTGGCTAAAAATAAGTTTTTCTGGGGGCATTAATCGATAACACTGGAGATTAACCGATTACAGGGTTGAACAGCGTGATTTAGTAACCGATTACTCAAAATGAGTAACTGATTACTCTATGTTGCTGTTTGAAAAAATTAAATTTTTTAATTTGAGTAATCGATTACTCTGTGTCGTTATATATGTATTTTTTCTGCATTTTTAAACTTTTTCAAACTCATCTTCCTCATCAACTCGTGTTCTCTCTTGCTCAACCCTCTCAAACCCTCAAATCTTCATTTTTGATCCATTTTGGGTGATTTTTGTGTCTATTCAAATCATATTTTCAATTCTAAACACTTCTACACCATCATTTTTATGTTTAGAGGCCTAAATCAAAAAACCCCCAAAATTCTCCAAAAACCTCAATCCATGGCTTCTTTTTCTAGATCAAAGAAGCAATGCACAAATATGACTCAAAGGAACCAATGAACTTCATCTTTGGAGTCCAACCCTCTTGACTTAACACGACTTCTAGCAAATGATGAGCAACGTAAAATCTTTGAGGAGCACTTCCATGGTCGCACTATCTTCACTCCCAAATACGGTAATCTCGGGAATTTTGAGTTTGAAGATTTTCTATTTCCTTATTTTATCCTGAATTGATTAGAGTATTTTACTGTAACATGAACTTTAGGAAAAATCGTTTTACTTCCTATGTAAAAGGAAAAGACATTACTTTGGATTTGAAAACCATGAGTTCATTCTGTTGTAACATACCCTATTAGGGGAGCATGGCAGGTTTCGGCCTTGTATGTGAATGAGAAAATTATGGTCGAAAATATTTTTATTATTCTTTGTGTAGAATAACCAAAGAGGAAATAGAAATGCTTAAGCAACATGGCTATGATGAAACTATTAAAAATAGAGATATCCTATATGTTGGACATCTCAAACTGGAAGACTGTTTGCTTCATTATTTTCTGAGATATGTCATCTTACCAAAATTTTCAACCTACTCTCAAATAAGTGACATAGAACTCCAATTGATGTATGCTATGAAATTTAATCTGAAAATCAATTGGACTTTGATGATAATGAGACAAATGTGGTCTGTAAGAGAAACACAAAACCCTTTGCCATATGCAATCTTCTTAACAAAAATCCTTGAGCATTTCAGTGTTTCTACTGCTGGAGAAACTAAGGTCTCGTTTAATCCTCGTGAAAGCCATATTTATGTGGATGTGATCCACAAAATGGGCTTCACATTTGATCTTCGTGACCGGACCTACAAGCATAAGAAAGATAGACCTCCTGAACCAGAACCTACCCCTGCTAATCCTTCTGAACCTCAACCTTCTGAGTTTTATGCTCAATCTTCCTCATCTGATGTCATGCCTTCAAATCAGATGATTATGGATGAGGTGATTTCTCTTCGGGGCTACATCACTAACCGGATGGATGCCTTTGATACTAAGAATCACCAAATCCAGTTTGAACTTCATTGTTTCTCTTCTAAGTTGAGTAGCATGGACATTGATGAAGACAGTTTTGAGCCTTAGTCTTAGACTTTATCTGTTGTTAGGATTTTCTGGTTGTAATGTTAATTTCTCCTGGTTTCGAACAAATTTCTATTATGTTGTTTGTATTGTTGTTTGCACTGTTAATGTTTGAACATCTTTTTACTTTTATGATATTGCTCAAATTCCATTATATCTTGATATACATATTATTATGTTATATATATCCCATTGCATGTATGCTATATATATTGTGTTGGACTCTTGGCTTTTCTAGTTTTTGATGAAGTTAAAAGGGGGAGAAAAGTTGGGAGAATGTATTTTCTGTTTGAAACATTTCAGGCACATAACTCCAAATGAAAAAGGGAGCATACTCAAGACATATCAAGATATCACAACGTATGTTGCTCTCAGAAAACTATATTGTTAAGAAGATATTGGTTTGTCATCATCAAAAAGGGGGAGATTGTGAA
>NW_017716675.1:114112-153355 GCF_001865875.1 Lupinus angustifolius
CAAGACTTTTAGTCTAAGTCTAAAATAGGTACTTCTTTCCTATACTCTTGATTATACAATAGTAGTAATGCTCAAACTATTTTTAAAAGAAAATTGAAACACTTCAGAATACTTAAAACAATTTTCAAAATTAGTGTGTAACGGGTTACTTCATCTAAGTAACAGGTTACGAGTATGAGAAAAGAATTATCCAACTTAAAACTGACCAGAGTAATCCATTAGTGTCTATGAGTAACAGATTACTAGTGTTATTAAAGTTGAGTAACCGATTACTCAACTTGTTGTAATCGATTACTATAATTCGAAAATAAATGATCAGTGGACAGAACATTTGGGTAATCGATTTCTCAATGCTGTAATCGATTACTAATAGTTGTTGCATCAGATTTTCAAATTCAAATTGAATGAGTTTCAACCCAAAAGACATGGTTTCATTCCAATCAAGTCCTACCATTTCAAAGAGACATTTTTTTCTGATTGGAAAGCCTATATAAAGGCATTAAAACTCACAATCACAACGCACAACATCTCATACAAAATTCAAAAACCCTTACAAATATTCTGAAATTGTTTTCTGCATTTTTGGCAACAAGTTCTTGAACTTTCAAAGTTGATTTTTCTGAAGTTGCTTAAAGTGAAAGTGTGTCAAGTTTACAAACTTATAAAGAGTATTATTACTAAGTGTACAAAATAGTTGATTGGATTGTAAGTTACATCACTTTCATACTTATAAAGGCAATTCCGCCATTTTTGAACATTCTTCATTATTATTGCAGAATACTTTCTTTCACGGGGTGTGATAAGAAAGGGGATTAGAATCACTTGGAAATGTGTTTTACAAAGGTAAATAAGGATTAATGAGTATGTAAGGTACATAGAGATCTCGAGAAGAGATATTGTAATTACAACCCATAATCTTTAGTAGAAAAATCTCTTGTGCTACAAGAGTACTGGACGTAGCCTTCGATGGACAAGAAGGTGAAACAGTATAAAAATTCTTGTGTATTCTCTTCTCTTTTATCTCTTAGATTTTACTTGTTAATTTTCTGCATATATTTTCCGTTGTACTTTAACTCTTGATATTGCAGAAAAAGTGGTCATTATTTTTAGTCAACTAATTTACATTCCCCCCTCTTAATTGCAATTTCAGCTAAAAACCAAAGAGAACACTCTTCACAATGTACCCTAATTAAGCATAAGCTCCAAACAAGATTATTTGTGTTTTATTAATTCAAAAATATGAATTTGTAGGTAGCTGAACTAGATAAGTAAATATCTCACATTAATGATACATTAAAAACCTAATTTGCCATAGATATTTGGTAAAGTTACTTTAAAAATAATGTAATATAGAAAACTAATTTATTGTATGCTTTGAGATTTGAAATTTGTAGTTTTTGTATAACAGAAAAAGATGTGTATAATAATAGTTTAATATATTTTTACATCGTTAATACATCATTCACCATTCATACTTAATAATAATTGATTCTTAAATAAAAATAATATAAATAAATGATAAATAATACAGTAGCTATATATAAATATTTATATTGTCAATACATATTTATTATACTCTTCCAATAAACCTTACTAGTTTCATGTTGTATGCGGAAGGATACCATATACAGAATATATATATATATACACTACATTACTCACCATTCATGTTTAATTATTACCGATTTTAAAAAATACAAATAATGATAGATGTTATATTGACTTTGTATAAATCTTTACAGTAATAATACATAATATTATACTCTTGTATATATTTGGCACGTTGATATTTATGTGTTTCATTTGTATAATTTTTTATTTCTATTTATTATTTATGTTTAGATGCTTACGAGAATAGTAGTGAATATTTTCAAGCTGAAGAGAGCAGTAATATCGTGTTGCTTTATGTAATGGAAATAGATTAATAATAAGAGAAATTGTCATAGTTTTTTTAGAAAGAAATAATACATTTATTGAAAATGTGTTAATATATTACACTGTTATAGATAAATAAAATCAGGGGCATCATGGTCAAGTAATAATTAGTATTACAAGGAATTGAAATAAGTTGAACATCCCTCTCTATTCCAAAATTTTAGTTGTTTAAAATTAATATATAGATTTTATTCCAAAAGTTTTTATGTTTAGGTTATGTACATCGTTTAAGAAGTCGATAAATGATACTAATTACATCTGGACAAAAATATTGCTATTAATTTTTTATAGATTTACACAATTAATTTCTGATTATAAATTCGATCCTGATTATATATGTAGAAAAATAATTTGAAGATAAATTATTAATAAAATAGTTACTACATTAAAAATTAGAGAAGTAGAGAATAGTTTCATCCAATTCCATGTGTACTGAAATTTACTGAGCTGGAGTGAAGATTTTTTTTAAAGAAACATTAGAAATGATTATTAAATTATGTTGGAAAAGATGTTTAAATAAACAACAGTAGATTTGGAAAAATGTATACACTTTACTTTGATTTTATAAAATATCAAAATATTTGACATACGTTAAAAATCAAATTAAAACATCAAATATTTTACAATGGGATGAGTATAAATTAAGAAATCATTAATGACAGTTCTATTTCGAGTAAGACACCTTTATTTAATTTTTAAGAGATGGAAAAAGTAAAATTAATTAATGAAATGATTTTTATATAATTATTGAATGATGATGAATTATAGAAATTATTTAACCTAGTAATAAAGTATAATATAATAATAGTTTTTTAAAATATAGAATAAAGACAGTAATATAAAATGTGCCAGAATATTACTCGTCTTTGTAATTGGAACTTATCCAGAGCGAAGCATGAGTCAAAAAACTATTGTACTTTTTATCTAGATTGTGTTGTTCTTTTATGCCTATTGTAAAAAATTCAGTTTGATTCAGTGGGACCTAATTGAATACTAAGACATGGTCTAGTTCATTTCAATTAATTGTAAATTTTATTGCAAGAATCAAACCGACAAAACTGCTAAAAAATGATTTAGTTTGGTTTAGTTCTATAGTTTTTATGGTATTTTTTTATAACTTTTTACATCAATTGAAATTTTAAAATTTATTACAAAAGCCTTTATTCATAAAAGTTAAAACACTAATATTATTATCATTAAAAAAATTGAAACTCGTAATTGATTGTTGGTAACATATATAGCAATTATGTAATATAGGAAGAAAAAAGTAAATGACTACATGTATAATGTATAATAGTACAATTCACAGTATCTATGACTTGTAATTTAACAATATAATTCTAGAGCATACATAACAAATTAGTAAATATATACCAATTAGTAATATGGTAACATATATAACATTAATTAAATTTGCAATTACTAATATATAGCGATACATATATAATATTTGTTGGTATGTATTAGTTTCAAATCCAGTACCATGAAAGTGAGAAGATATGTTACAAATCATCATAATACTGAGAAAGTATCATATATATATATAACAATTTATTAGTATGTAGTAATATATATAATACTAACATAATAACAATTGTTTTTGGTAGAAAACATAATAACAGTTTAGTAACATATATAACACTACATTCATACAAAATTGATAATTTAAGTTACAAAATTGGTTGATGAATTTAAAAAACAATGCAATATTATTTTCTTTTATTTATTTCTTTAATATGCGGTTCGTTCGGTTCCAAAATTTCTAAAATCATAAACAGAACATAAACAATTCCTTAAAAATTAACCGAATTCAACCATATTTTGTGGTTTGGTTAGATTTGGTTCCACTAGTTTCACGATTTCAACTGTAACCACTTACACCCTAGATGATAGAAGATAGTTTTATTTCCGGGGAAATAAAATTGTGAAATTTTATTGTTCAAATAATGTAATTATATCTCAAAATATTAATTAAAATTAATGGAGTAGATTAATTAATAGAAGTTGTTCTAATATAAGTAGAGGTTTAGATTTTAAGTGTATAAGAATGGTTTTTTTTGGTACATTGGAAATTTAAAAAAAGCCAAAAAGAAAGAAAGAAAAAAGAACTATATCATAGGGGCAAGATCTAGCTGCAGCATGAGAAGCGCTCCTGCAGGCGGAAAGTCCCAAGCTCTCAAATTCTCTTTTAAGCCTAAACGAAGTTTTGATAGAAAGGCTGCCATCAAATTTCCTTATCTGAAGATGTGTTGGAGTTGAACATCTCAATTTCTATTGTGCAAACCAACAATATTGATAATAACTTCTGATAGACGCTCTAATCGAACTTGCATCTTGATTGTAATGGTGTGATTGCCTTTAGACAGCCACTCTCCCGGATAACTTTATGATTCCCTAAATTCCAAGCTAAGGTTAACCCATATTCAATAGCCACTAGCTCCGCAAGAATAGAGGACCCAATACCAAATTTAACTAAAAAACCTGAAAGCCAAAGACCATCCTCATTGCGAATAACACCACCCCTCCAATGATTTGATCCTTCAAAATGCAACTACTATCAACATTAATTTTTGCCCAACCAAAATCCAGCCAACACTAGTGGACTAAAGGCATAGGTGGATCAATAGAAGAAATATAAGTAGAACACCAATCTCCGAAATTGTGATGAACACTCCTAGCAACGAAGGAGATATCCCACACAATATTACTGAAAATTGAGTTATTGCACCACCCCTAGACACCAGCTAAAAATAGGCGACCATTTTTTCGTCTAGCATTAGCCACCAACCATGACAAAAATGAATGCTTCTTCCAGAAGTGAGCCCCATTAAAACCCAAACGATGCCATAACAAGGATGAATTAACGCAACCCCTAAAGGTATGAAGGAGATCTTCGGTAGTATTATTACACTGACTAGAAGTTGAAGAATTAGACATATTCCTTCTGAACCGAATCAGGTTGGTCAGCACAGATTCATGAGTAGAGAGCCAACCATGCCACAACCAAGTCCATTGGTAATATGGAGATCCAGTAACATTAGAACTCTTAAGCCACCAATAACCTGAATTAGCAGTAAAGCAACCTGAGACATTGCCTCCCCAAATCCAACAGTTGTTACTAAGCGATGACGACAAAATTACAATTTGAAGAATAATATTATTCATGTGAGTAGGAATAAGAGTGTACACCATAATGAGTCCCACTTAGAATCTTTCCATAGATCCTTCACACGCAGTTGAGTGTCAAAAATGTGAACATAGTCTACCATAGAGTATATCAAACTCATATTAGCCCAATTCTCATACCAAAGTGAACAATCACCATCCCCTATTTGAAGTTGGTAACACTCCTCAGTTCACTAGTTGCCTTAATAATTCCCTTCCAAAGAGAAGAAGACGAGACCTTAATAAAGGTATACATAATGCAATTATCTCGTAGATATTTATGAGTCAGGACCCGGCACCAAGGTTTATTACTTCCTTGAGTCAGATTCCAAGTCAGTTTCCCAAAAGAGAAATGTTAGTCGAGCGAGTATCACAGATCCCAAGATCACCATATTTTTTATTCATAGTGATAAACTTACAACTAACCAAATTAAGACTCCGTTTATTTGGGTCTCCATCCCAAATAAAATTCCTAGTCATCCTATCAATACCATTACAAATACTTTGGGGGAGTCACATACTCTGCATGGTATAAGTCGGAAGCAAGGAGACTATAGATTTAGCAAGACAAAGTTTGTCTGCCTTATTGAGATGGTTCGATTTCCACGTACTCATGTGCCTTTGAATCTTCTCAATAAGTGGGTTAAAAACAGCTCTACGAGCCCAACCTTGGACCAAAGGAATGCCCATATTATTTCCCAGGTTATCCCACAAATAGACATGAAACAGTTCTTTATGTGAGAGAAAACATATTTAAAGCATATGAATTTCAACTTCTCAATATTTACCTTCATATCGGAGGCCTCGCAAAATTCATCTAGAGTAGCAGTTAACAAATTTACCTGAGTATTAGTAGCTTTGAAAAATAAGAGCACACCATCCGCAAAAAGTAAATGAGAAATGGGAGGGCCACCTCTTTAGAGCTTAATAGGCTGCCAAACACTCAGATCCATCTTTTTCTGAACTAGAAGAGAAAAAATTCCATGCAAAGAACAAACAAATAAAGAGATATGAGATCACATTGGACGAGGCTCCTAATAGGGGAGAATGAGTCCAAACGAGAGCCATTCCAAAGGAGGGACATGCTGCCAGATCTAACAAACCACATGATCAGCCTCACAATGCTAGTAGGATTGCCAAAATCAGTCAAAGTTTGTTCCAAGAAATCCCAGTTGACTCTATCATAGGCTTTCTCCAGATCCACCTTAAAGGCCATAACATTTTTTTTCATGCTTAGATTTATGAATGAAATGCATAACTTCTTGAGCAAGAATCACATTATCAGTCTCCCACAGCTAGGAATAAAACTGTTCTGCAACGACCCAATGAGATCACTAAGATAGAGATGCAATCTATTGACAAGCACCTTGGTTAACACCTTATAAGCCACATTGCATAGACTAATAGCACGTAAGTCTTTTAGAGTAGTAGGGGAACAAACATTAGGAATGAGAACCACAAGCGTGTTCAATAACCAAGAATCCATAGAGCCATTATGGAAAGCATCTTGAACCATCTTCCAAATATCCTTACCCACAATCTGCCAATATTTTTTGAAAAATTAAGGTTGAAAATCATCTGTTCTCGGAGCTTTGAACGAAGGCATATACATAATCATTTTAGTGACCTCCTCCAAAGTAATGGTTGCAGCCATCTTCTCACCACCCACAAGGGGCAACCTAGGAGTCAACACATTGCAGCTACCTTGGTTGAATTGGCTCTTGCCATAGAAGATGGATTGGAAATAACAATTAGCCTCATCTCTCAGCTTGACATGATCAGTAAACCAACTACCATCACCTAAGAAGAGACCATGAGTTTTGTTACGCTTCCGTCTAACAATGGTCTGCGTATGAAAGAATTTTATATTTCTATCACCAAATTTCACCATGCTCTTTGGATATCTAGAACCATGACATTTCCTCTTACCTCAAACCAACATTATATTCTCTTCTCAACTGAGCCTCGAGACTAATACGAGCAGTATTATCAATATTATATAATATTTATTGTAGAAAATTTCATTGCTCATAGTAATCTTGTTCTATTTAAATAGAATTGACTAATGAAGAATACCTACAAATTTTTATCAGTGCAAATTTGTCACAAGTTACTATACATTTTAATTTTTTATATTTTTATTTAAATATTAGTTTAGTTAACAATATTATCAACTAATGTATTTATTTATTTCTTTAAAATTAATATAGACATATATTAGTATTTTAAGTCAACAAGAGATAATGAGTAATAATAGAATATGAATTTGTAAGGTAGGTAGGTTGGGGTTTAAAATTAATTTAAAAAAATAAGTACTTAATAAAAGATTTACTTCTTTCATTCTATAACTTTACTTTTTTTAACCACTGTTATACAACCATGAGGCTCCATCATTTTTTTTCCAATTATACTCTCGTCGATAATACATAAGAAGAACATAAAAATGGAATGAAATATTATTTTAGTCCAAATACAATAATTCATACATTAATGACCAAAAAATAATAATTTATACATTACTTAATTTGTGTGTATTAAATTTAAAGAAATATTATGGAATTATGGAATAGAAGGAGCAATTTATACATTACTTAATCTGTGTGCATTAATTTTCATTTCCTATTTTGCCTTTCACATTATTTATTTTTTACAAAAAAATTATATAATCCTAATCAACCACCACCAATACATTAATTAACCACATATTCCACCTTAAATTGAACATTATCATAAACAAAAAACATATAATACAAAGTACATCGAACACATTAAATACATTCTAATTAAAAATGAAATATAAAAATTAAATATGTAGTATCACACAATATTCGCCGACAGACACAAAGTGTCTGTACACACTAGTTATATATAAAGTCAAAACATTGTGTAACTACCACTATGGTATAATTTATATATTTCTATTTTGCCCTTCAATTTTTTAATTTAAAAAAACCATATAATCCTATATAACTACTCAAACACATTACTTATAAGTTGCATATTCTAATAAAGACAAAAATATATAATATAAATTAAATACAATACAAAATAGATATTTTAATTTTACAAAATAAAGTATATAAAAAATAATTATTTAATACTTTAAAATAAGAACGTGAATCGACAAACACAGACACACTCACACTATTGTAAATAGTGTAGAAAATTACTGACAACATAGCAAAATGATATATTAGGAAAATTATAGCAAATGTCTTGTGAAGAGAAAAGGAAGATCCGACGATCTTCTTACCCCTACAAATCTTAGTGAATTACCTAAGCAATTTGGGTAATAAATTTTATTAAATGAGATTAACTACAATGATCATTTCTAACAAGGGTTTAATAATTAGGGTTACTAGTTATTTTTAAAATATGCCCAAATAACTATGGTAGTTCTAATAATTGCAAAAAAAATTATATACAAAATGGAACCAATAATTAGATTAAAAACTTAGTTGATTCCAAAGTTGATGGAATTGAAAATACTTCATTAAAAGTATATCTTTTGTTATGAGGTGCAATGAGGGTAAGGATAGGGAATTAGTAAATTTGGAGATATAGCAAAACTTTACTCTACTATACTATAGTGACATCATGACCGAGTGTTGTTAAGAAGAAGTTGAAGAATGAAGCCAAAGTTCAACAATTTGATTGTGTTGCTAAACACGATGGAAGTTTGAGTAAAGAAGAATCAATCAATGATTAAAAGAGGAATGAAATATTTATACATTAACAATGTAAATATTGTGAAAGTGGAATGAACCTTTCATGGCAGCAAGATGAAAACAAAACAAAGCACTTTGAGAAGAAGGCAATATTAAATAAGAAACTGAATTGATTGAATAAATGAATTGAGTTGATTGAATAAAAAAAGTACAATAAAGAGTTTATATAGAAGGAAGAAAAACTAATCAACCTAACAAACAAAAACTAATTAATCAACTAACAAAAGCCTAATACAAAACTAACTCAAATAACAAAATATATTTCAACATTCATAATCGATTAATCATTTTGTTAATCGATTATCCATTATAGAAATACAACTATTTTAACAAAGATTTATATACGGTCAATGTATCATTTACTATTCATTTATATTACTTTTATTTAAGAGTATGATAATTAAAAGAGTACTCGCGACCTTGGATTAACAACTCCTGTCATCTCATTGTTGATACGAAATTGTAAGCTTGGACCTAGGTTATAATATATATAAATACCAAGTTAGTAGTTTAGTTTTATATACTATTCATATCTTAACACAATTCAAAGTTTTAGTTTTAGAGAGTCAACATGGATTAGAGAAGTTTTGACCCCTTATCTTCTTGATGTTCATCCTATATATCTCTATTGCTTTCTTTCCGGATATGGGTAAGTAGTTCTTAGGATTGGGCTATGCTCTTTGGCAATAAGTAGTGAATAATTAATTGTTCCATCTTCTATTGAGTGTTATAATTTAGTTGTTAGTATATTTATTCATGTAAATTTGTCAATCACTGATTTGCATCTCTTAGGTATATTGTAGTAACACCTAACTATAAACTCAAATATCTCATCTAAAATAAATAAACTTAAGTTCTAATTCACCAAAATAGTATTAGTGGTTTAAGAATTGTATTAAATTGTTAGAAAGGGTAAACAATCTCTTTAGTGGAATGCAATTATCATGATAGTAGAAATTGGGTTCAATTGAGTACGGGTTATGTATCTCTAGAAAGAATACTATATTTTGAGGAATCACCTTTATAACATAAAATTTTATAGAAGAGAGAGGTTAATTATGATTCACATGTCAATGTGTTACTCCTAATTTTGAGTGGGGTGACAAAAAACGCGTACTCATAGGTAAAACTCGTACGAGCACGAGTATGGGTCACAAGTAGGTACCCTGCGAGTTTTTAAAAATATTCGTAGTACATACGAGTGAGTATGTGTATTATAGTACCGTGCCTATGGGTACTCGTTATTTATGTGATTATTATATTACATTTAATTAAAATAAAAAGTACACTACCATAATCTTCATTATCCTATGTATATCTTTTCATTTTACTTTGTTTACATTTGTTTACCTTGTTTACATCTTTTACTGAATTTGATGGTGAAACACCCTACAAATATTATTATATGTGTAGAAATATACATGCCTTGCAAAGAAAATTATATATTATTTGTTAAGGAAATTGGAACAACAAATCACTCAAATATAAAACTCCAACAGGTTTAACATTTTTGCCAAATATAAAATCAAAATGCACAAAAATAATTATGTTTTATTTCATGTGAAACATAATAGAAGTATGAAGTTAGAAATTCATTGATAATGTAGGAAACCTGTAGATACCTGTGGATACTAAAAAATACTCGCACAAGGGTATTCGTATGGGTACGAGCAGTATGGGTAATGGTCTCATATTTTAAAATGGGTAATAGGTAGCCACTACTCGTGCACGTTGTCATCACTAATTTTGAGAATTTTTTTATCTTATTTATATCTTATCTATTTTCACTTATCTTATCTCATTTTATCATATCTAATTTTATCATTTCTTATCTTTTATTTTACTTTTGTTTATCTAGGTCCTAGTCTCTTCCAAACTAATTCTAGTTTTTAAAGTAGCGGCGAGTAGGACCCGGTCCTATCCACTCATCTAGTTTGACCCGATCATGATAAGACCCAAATAGTGTTAGGTCTTATTGGGTCTAAGGTCGGGTTCAGGTTCAAAAATTAGAACCAGAAAATATTTATGGCTAGGTAGGGGAAAAGCATGACCCGACCGCATTCTGTCTCATTGTCACTCAGTTATCATATTTGTATGTGTCTTAATTCAATCGTGTATAGAGTAATGACATCTCTCTGGTTGAATGTATAATTGATTTGTCTTACTTTAACTAATAATAAGTTTCATTTTACTTGAACTAATAATAAGTTTACATCTAAAATTCATTTGTCTTACTTTAAATTAAGAGTCAATAATAATTAAAAATGAATAATAGATGATGTAGTGACGGTATAAAAAAAATTTACACTATAAATACATATATATATATATATATATTTTTTTTTTCATAATTTTATCAATTTTATAAATACAAAAATTTTCAATACAATATATTTTACTTTGAATAAGATAAAATGTAACCAATGTCATAGGTTAGAAAACCCTATTTTTTTGGGTACATTGTCAGCATAAAAGCAAAAGACAAAGTAAGAAAACAAACTAGCAAAACCCTCTACGATCTTTGTGAAGAACACCTAAAACTTAGGGCGAGTCATAATAAGTACAACCATTATTAGAATTATATAGCGTCAAGGTGGCCGATCTGTTTGTCACCGAGTTTTAGTTTCTAGGCACATGAATAACTATTGCTTCCTTGCTTCTCTCCCATATGTCATCAATATGCAGATAAACATATCTCATAAAACTACAACCTCTAAGTAATCTATCTCACATATGATTTTTTTAATTCCCTTAAAAAATCCCGATTAATATCATTTCTATTTATACTTTCATTATTATTTTTTAGTACCCGGTCAATGTGGTGATATTCTTATTTTATGGTAGTTAGCAATGAGGGAGCTAAAAACGATGAGATACCATATGAGTGAATTAGATATCCCTTCTTGACTAAAAACTACTTCTTAACTAAAAACCACTTCTTAACTAAAATTTTTAAGGCATTAAATTTATGAATCTCGTTACTTATATGCACTTCAAGTTATTCATTATTCACCAATGTCAAACTTCTTTTATTCCACATATTTACCCACACTTGGAAATCCTAACAATCTCTACCTCTCATGTGTAGGTCCTTAATACACACACTGCCAGAATTTGTTTGAGTATCTAACAATATCAACAAGATTTCAACCTTCTAAATTAAAGGTTGGGCCTTCCAAGAACTTCTTTATATAATTGTACCATCAGTCTAAAAATAACACATCACCCAATTCCATATAGCTAGGAATTTTTTTAATCCAATTCCAAAGAGATTCATGCACATGGATCAATAACAATCATCCTTTACAATACTTGTCTCAGCTTAGTTAATAAGAATAAAAAGTATTGAGAAATCTATCAGAGGAACTTAAATGGAGAACCAAATAAGTGAGTTTAACACCGATCTTAACCGAAAATATTAAGTTTATGAATTTCAACTTATTCATCATTTACTAATATAAGACTTATTTTCACACATAAATTTCCAACCAAAGTGTTAACAACATAAATTGAAAAAAATAAAATAAGAAAGAAGATTACCTTGTTTAAACAAAAATGCTATCATATTTGAAAACTTACAATAGTAAAAAGTATTGTTTGTCGTTTTCTAAATTTATAAAAAACATTAACTTCATTTCTAAAACTTAGAAAAATAAACAAACATTCTTTTTCATATGATTAAAAATAAGATTTAAAGATTAATATTTTGTTAATAAACATAATTTATGATTAAATATTAGAACATTGTTCAATTATATTGTCGATCTCACATAATTATATTGATACTATATTGTAGTTGTACCTTTTAAAAAATTCATTATAAAGAATGTAGGGCAAGTTATAAGGGGATGACAAAATAATCATATCGGTAGGTACATGCAAAAATAAGTGTAATTGATAACTACAAAAATGATTAGACAAATAACATTAATACCCACATTTAAAGTTCCATCACATTCATAATTTTTTAATAAATATTTTATATACTATAACTTTCATTTCAATATTATATATTGTAAATATATTTTATATTATTTCATAATAAATTTTAATTATTTACGAAATAAAATTTTCATATATACATTATTAATCAAGTAATATAATATATATATTATAAAAATATATAAATATATAATTAAATTTAAAAAGTCCATTAGATATGGAAAATACCAAAGTTTCCACAAATATTAATTATTAAAAAAAGTATGTAACGATTGGTTAAACTAGTAAATTAATGATTTGGTTTTATAGTGGTACAATATATTAGTTATACCATTTATACAACCAAATCAGCAAAATTGGTCATACATGCGGATTTTCAATTAAATTGTATCAGTTATGTTAACTAATTTTCATTTAAAATTACATTTTTATGAGAGTGACTTAGTCTTTACCAAAATACAAGAATCAATTACATAACCAATATATATTTATACTTCTAATGCATGATTTACCATCAAGTCTCACATTTTATTTTAAGGAAATGAAGTAAATAAAATTATTTAACATATTTTTTATTAATTTTTAAATGTTATTATTAGTATAATATATACTAATATCTTAATTGATTTGATTACGAATGTTGTATTAATAAGATTGTTGAAACAACAACACACAAATACTACTGGGTTGGACAACATCGATTTAAATTTTCTGAAACAAAAAGGACCCTGTCGAATTAATTATTTGCGGGGAAGGATAATTTGGGAAACCTAAAATACAAAAAATATATTAAATATATAATAATAGTATAAAAAATATATTAAATATATATTAATATATTATTCATCATTTGTTTAATGTTGCTTTCTCAAAGATTTAATGATTGAAAAAATGAATAGTAAATAATATAACTATAGTATAAATTTTTTTAAAATTATCGATATAATTTTTCTAAAACAAAAAACAAAAATCCTGACAATAAAACACTCTCCTTTTGCTTCGTCTCTCACAGCACAAGTACACAGAAGCAAAACCCAAACCCAAAGCCAAACACTAAAAACTTAACAAACAACCTCGTCCAGGAAGTTACAATATAAAAAGAACCAAAATTCTGAAACCACTGTTTGGTTCGTTACTCTCTCTTTCTCTCTCTCTAACCTCTCACATTCTTCGCTACTACTCTTATGTATGTTCCTTTCTTTTTCCTTCGATTCTTTTAATTCTTAATTCCATTTTATTTATTTCTCTTATTCTCTTTGTATTTACTCTTATACGTAGCAATTTGGTTTTGTTTTATTGATTGTTATGATTTTTTTTTTCATTTGAATTTTATATACTTTGACAAGTGCTAATTTTTATATGCTTTTTTTCCCATTGTTTAATGGATTATTGAACTGTGAGGATTTTTTTGCTTTTATGCACTTCGTTAGTTTATCTGTTGATGAATTGAACTGTTTTGCTAGAAAATTATGAAACAGTAGGTTTTCTCACTATTTTGAATTCCTCAGGTAATGAGATATAGCAATCCCTAAC
The DNA here is from genome assembly GCF_001865875.1 of Lupinus angustifolius. Lineage (NCBI taxonomy): Eukaryota > Viridiplantae > Streptophyta > Magnoliopsida > Fabales > Fabaceae > Lupinus > Lupinus angustifolius. The sequence continues at coordinate 128,416 of NW_017716675.1, forward strand.
AAAGTTGTGTGTATGTGTAATTTTTTCTTTTTCTTTATATATATATATATATATATTATATGTTCTATTCATGTGGTTTCTGAATTCTTGTGTTTTGATATGGTTATGAAGCATGGACTGCATGACTTTCAGTGTAAGTCCACAGTCAATAGCTAGGACAGTGCTTAAATGGGAATTATTTTTCACGCTGGAGGAAATGATGTTCGCATAATTGTCATTAATTTATTATTTTACGAAATCGAAAAGCTTTTTACCAAGAAACTTGGTGGACTAAAGTAGAAGATTTGGCTTGCACTTTAGTTAAGCTGGTTGGTCATATGCATTTGATATGTGGTGTTGCTGCATTTACTCGCATTAATTTTTCTGATGTTTTTTCATATGTTTGTTTTCCCTTTATGTGCTTCGGTTGTCGCTTGTGTTTGATGTCATTAATATTGGCAAGAGTGTGCGTGAATTCCACGCGCACCTCCATGTGTATTGATTGTCTGTCCTTTGTGCGTGTCTCGCTGTAACTATTTGGGATGTATCTAATTCCATTTAAATGGAAATATCACCTTTCCTTCCATGAGAGCATTATGACTTGTCACATTATGTATAAAAGTTTTATTTTACATTCTTATAATTAAATCAAGAATTAAGCTTCCAATTAATTAGATATATTAAATAATTTTGTCACGTTAAGGGCTGTTTGCCTAAAAAGTAATTTTTTGCCTAACAAATAGTTGTTTGAATCGCACGACTCACGAATCAAATCACAACGTTAGATACCATTTGGCGAGCTAGTGTGTCATCTCATGTGATGAATTGCAGATGGCTTCAAAGCATGCATGAACATCTCAAATCAGTGTGATTCCGTACTACTGAATCACACGATTAATGATTCACTATTCGAATTGCAAGATTTGATAACATTCGGCATGCCAGCGATTTGTATCTTGTGAAGAATTGCAGATGGCTTTGAATAATGCATGAATTTCTCAAAAGGGTGTAATTCCATATCAACAAATCGTGCGATACACCAATTCTCAAGAAAAAATCGAAGGGACCGAAGGGGCATTACGGAACAAACTCAATTTGGTTGTTCTATCCCTCTAATTCATTCCTCCGAAAAAAGGATTCAAGCAATTACTTTAAAGTTTACTAAGGCCAAGAAGAAGGGGAAGAGGGATGTTATCTGCGAATATTGTACTGTTCTTGACATAGGTTACACATCAAATTTGGCTATTCCCCACAATATGGGGTGGCACATTAAGCATAAACGCATGAAGAAGTTGCCCTGTTTACAGACAGTGTTGAAGATTTTAAGATTGCATTCTTGAAGATCCCGAGGGTATGGACTACAAAAGACAACACTGATGTTACTGAACTCTTCAGAGAGACAGCTGATCTATTGATGACTCACAAAGGAAAGGAGCTATGTACGCCTTTCTCGTGAAGGGGAAGGGGGAATCCTGTGTTATATATATATATATATATATTAATTGACGTGTTTTTGAATTCTGCTATACCTTAGGGTATACAGTTCATGATTTTAAAATTAAAGAAATGATTCTCGATACGATTTACAATTTGACAACTATTCTAATAACTTTGATTGCTTAGGTTTACTCTTTTTTTATATTTTTTATACATATCTTTATAGACTTATCTGGTTAGCTTTCTATAGAAAATTTAATTCTGGTAACATTATTTTGAAAACCAGTTTTTTTCTCGTGTTCTATGTATTTTCTGTTTATTGAAAAGTACATTTTATCCTCATTCAATTCTATACTTGTAACACAATTTATTAATGCCCCTGGTATTTATGCATACAGCTTCTTAAAACATTACTTCTCACGCTCTATTATTTTCTTTATTTGTTAATCCAAAAATTCAGTATTTGGTTTGCCTAAACCCACGTTACTCGTGCTTGCTGTTCTCCTCACGCTACACCTTATAACCACCCTGCACACATGACTCCTTACCCACACAACCTCTTTAACAAACTCATCATTGCATACTCTGCTACAGCCGAATATTCCTAACGGTGTTCAGTCAAGTTCTCCACTTTCCCTTTTTTCCTTCTAGTATAAACAAGCCACTGACGGGCCATTTCCTCTTTATGAGCTTGGTCCACCTCGTCATGTCTAACAGTAATGCTCTGCCTTCAGTTATCAGATTACCTAGAATAGACAGACACTGATGCAATCATGAAAATAGATTACCGTGTTTTGTCTTTAGTAGATTACTTAACTGCTTATAGTCTACACTCTATTGGTATTCAATATATATGAAGGTGATTCTCTATGGGAAAGATACCTCTATTAGTTGGTTATCACACTGTTTTCATGCCTACAAGGGTCCTCAAGTTTATCTCACTCGGATGTTGAAACATGATATTTGAAGTGAATTTTGTGGGGTAATTTGTTTTGAAGGGTTATTTGGCAAATGTGGTCAACCTACATGGTTTTTTAGAACAACTTATGTATATACTTGTGCATCAATCAAAATATATCTGTATTATTTTTTCATCGTTATTTGAATTTACTTTCTGGAGATTGACTTTATCCTAATGTTGGTGTTTCCATTATTTTCTTCACTGCAGAGTTTTGGGAAAGTCGGTGTTGTAACTGATTTGGTGTGCTAGCTCTAATTGGAAAGATGGGTAGCACATTCAATCCACAGATTTTAGTGGAAAAACTGGCCAAGCTGAATGGTTCTCAGACCAGCATTGAGAGTATCCTTCAAGATTTTTTTATGGTCTTACTTTGTATTTTCGTATTTACGTTCATTATTGTACTATTCAAGCAGTTGTTTTATATGTTTCCACTTTGTTGAGTTCATTTAGCTTTGGTTTTACTGACATTGCATGTTCCTCCGAATTTGTGTTTCAATTTATTCGGAAGGAGGAACGTTTGTGTTGTAATGTTGTCAGGGGTGCAATCCTCCTTCAACTGGTTTTCTAAACACCCGCATTTCCTTGTTGATTAGCTTTGGTTTTACTGACATTGCATGTTCCTCCGAATTTGTGTTTCAATTTATTCAGAAGGAGGAACATTTGCGTTGTAATGTTGTCAGGGGTGCAATCCTCCTTCAACTAGTTTTCTAAACACCCGCATTTCCTTCTTGATTAGCTTTGGTTTTACTGACATTGCATGTTCCTCCGAATTTGTGTTTCAATTTATTCGGAAGGAGGAAATTTGCGTTGTAATGTTGTCAGGGGTGCAATCCTCCTTCAACTGGTTTTCTAAACACCCGCATTTCCTTCTTGATTAGCTTTGGTTTTACTGACATTGCATGTTCCTCCGAATTTGTGTTTCAATTTATTCGGAAGGAGGAACATTTGCGTTGTAATGTTGTCAGGGGTGCAATCCTCCTTCAACTGGTTTTCTAAACACCCGCATTTCCTTCTTGATTTACTTGAAATAAGAAATTGTTTAAGAAGCTCTATATTTACTAGTAAACAATGCAATATGATTATTGTTTCATTTTTACTATGTGGTTAGAAATTCTAATTATCCCATTCAGAATTCATCTGCCTATTTGCTTATACAAGCACACTTATACTTTCACACTCACATAGATACACACACATTAGCATGCTTTTGATTTTTCTTAGGGTTTATTTCACATCTTGCTGCTGCTGGTTTTTTATCCTTAATATGGTTAAGCTTTGTCACATTGGTGTATTTTTCATATGAATAAGGCCAAACAAGTTGTTGAAACATGGGCGAGACAATTTCATTGTTCTCCTCGTGAGAAGAGATTGGCATTTCTGTATCTTGCAAATGATATCCTACAGAACAGCCGGAGAAAGGGTTCTGACTTTGTAGGTGAATTCTGGAAGGTTCTTCCTGATGCTCTTCGAGATGTGATTGCAAATGGCGATGAGTTTGCGAGGAATGCTGCACTTCGTCTGGTAATTTAATTATTCGTTTTTTTAAGTATTAAGTTATTAAATGAGATATGCTTGTATATATTATATCTTATGTTTTTTTTGCAAATTAACTAAAGCATTGAGAATTGTGTTGTAAGTTGGATCTGACAAAATGTTCTTAGTTTGTGATTTAAAAGAGACGTATAACTTTGGTTGTTGTGTATACTGGCAAAATTTTCTTTGATGCCTACTTTTATTGAGATATTATCTGTCATATATGATTTTATTTGATTATATAAATGCTTAGTTTCCTTACCTACTCCTAATGTTAGATGATTGGCTATGTTATGATGTATATAAATACATATAGAGACTAGGGCCGGAAACAAGCCGAACCACGTCGAACCAGAGCTCAACACTGTTCAACTCGATAAGGATTTGTTCAGCTCAATAAGGATTTATTCAGCTCGAACTCGACTTGAGTTTGATACGAGTTATTTTTTTAGGTCGAGTTCGACTCGGTTAAATTAACGAATTGTTCGGCTCAGTTCGAATTAGTTCATTTGGAAAATTCAAATTAATTCATTTTACAAAAAAACTGGTTATATATATATAACCTTGTCTATATATTTATACTAATAAATATAAAAAATAATGTACGAGTCACACTAAACATAAAAAATTATATATATATATCGAGGTAACTCATGAATCTAATGAGTCGAACTATATCCAGCTCAAATTCGGCTTGTTTATTTAACGAACTCATTTTCCAGCTCAAGTTCAACTCGATTGGTTCATGAACCAAGTTTATTGAGCTAAATAACGAGTCGAATTTCGAACAAATACCGAGTTTGTTCGGTTCATTGCCAGCCCTAATAGAGACCATCAATGATAATCAAGTTGCTCATTATTCAGTTTCAAGTTGCTAATTATTCCAAAAACTCTAAATGTGATGTTTCTGTTCTGTGTTATGTAATACCTCTTTTGCTCAAAATGATTGAAGCAACCAAAAAGTTCAAATTAAAAGAAAGAAGGAAGGAAAAGTTTAAGAGTTTATTGTTTAAGCTGTTTGGTTTTGATACACTAGTATGATACTGTACTTTGAATGGATACCCAGAAACATGACATTCTAGTATGAACATTCATGTGCAGTGTAAACTTTCACTAGTACTTCTATCTATATATCATTTAGGAAAGGTACGACGTAAAGTCTTTTTGGTCGCTATTATTTTGGCCGAACTTCCCTTACTTTTGCTTGTACTCGGAATCAAGGCAGTTAAAGTCAAAAGGCACCCTGAAGAATCTTAAGTTAAGATGCTAGGCAGGTTTAATGCCTTGAGACAACATGTGTAAAAAAGTGCATGTCTCACTGATGAAAGGCATTAACATTAGAAAAAGAAGACAGTATGCATTGATTTTCATATAAATTAACTTCTCAAGCATGTCATTCATATTTCGTAGTAAAAAATAAATATTATGATGTTGAAAATATTTAGAGCCCTAAGCTGCATGCTCTACTAAGATTTCCCAAAGTATGATAACTAGTTATTCTTTTAACATTCTGAGTTTCTGACTATTTTACACCCTTTAGCATTCCACTTAGCAAGTGAGTTGTCTGGGTCTTTCAGAGATTTTTTTCACTGTCATCTAGAAAGGCATGTTTTTACCTATGATCACCAATTTTGCTCTGTTTTGCTTCTGTGCAAAGCACAAGAGTGGTGGCATACACGGCCAAGCTGTGTTTCTTTGACTTGCACTCCTTGCTCAGCTTTTGACTCTCTTTTCAGTTCAATTGAGCTCCTCTTCTCTCGTAGTTTGATTTCTACCTCTTTTGGATCATTTATCATTGATCCTGCACAAAACACCAAATAACTTATGCTTAACCCGAAGTTCCGAACTAATAGAAAAGATAATAAAAATGGAGTTAAAAGCCCAAAGGAGCTTCGAAATGCATGCAAAACAATAACTAAACATGATACAACTTCACAGACATCATCTATGTATACACCTTGACTTTTTTTTGAGCATACATAGTGTATGTTTAAAGAAGAGAATGTGACCATGTTAACTTTGTATCCCGAGGACACTATTGCTTTTGTGAATCGTCCAATTCATGCACGAGGAGATTGCTTCAACCCTAATCCTATATAAAACCTTTTAGACTTACAAACTTTATTCCTTTCACTATTAGAACCATATCCATTCAGAATCTCCATATAAACCTCTTCCTCAAAAGTCTCAATGGAGAAAGATATTTTTAGTTTAGCATAGTGCAATTCCCAACCATCATCATGCTCATCTCTACTACTAGGGTAAACATCTCATGATAGACACTTCTGTAAGTCCGGGTGTATACTTTTGCAGTATAGTTAGGATTTTAATGTGAGACTGTTACAAAAGGACTACACGATCTCCTCTGACTCTATAACTAACATGTTCCTTATGATTCTCGAAATTGTTTTTGTGATATTCATATATTGTGTCCCGAATAACTACTTTGTCGTACACTTGTTGTGCGTTATTGTGTTTATTGTTGGCCTGTTAGCTGGTGGTATTTGAGTGGCTGTCATACAGCCACATCCTAGGTTTGGAGAAACATTCTTTGGTTGTCCTAAGTTGATAGTGGTTATTTGAAGTAACTCAATTGAAATAATGTGCCCTGTTAGAAAAGCTTAATTGAAGTTTAGAGAGAAGAGAAAGAGAGAAATGAAAACTGAATCAGTTATTATTCAATTGTTGGTTAATGCTGAATAACTGCTCCATATATATAGGAGCTAAAACATAATAAGAAAGAATACAAATGCTAACTATAATGCATAATCAACACTACTCTAATATGCCCCATGAATCCTGAGCCATCCAGACATCTAGGCAGGTTGAGTAGAAAAACCATCAGTAACCCGAAGCTTGTCTATGAGGATAGCAAATATAGAGGAGGAGAGAGCCTTGGTAAGAATATCAGCAACCTGATGATCAGAGGAAACATGCTCAACATGAAGATGTTTGCTGATAACTTTTTTTCGAACCCAAAACAGATCCAACTCAATATGTTTGGTTCTAGAGTGTAGAACCGGATTTTTGGAGAGTAAAACAATGCTCATATTGTCACAATAGATGACAGGAGTAGTAGCCTGAAACTATAACTCATGAAGCATACTTTGAATCCAAAGCATTTCACTAGCAGCAACAGCTAAACTTCTGTACTCAGCCTCAGCAGTTGAACGAGCAACCGACTCTTGCTTTTTAGACCACCAAGAGACAAGATTGGGACCAAGATAAACAGAAGCACCAGATACAAACTTCCGATCATCCGGATCAGCAGCCCAATCCGCATCACAATAAGCATAGAGAGGAAGAGGATGAGACAAGGAAGCAGGTCGTAACAACAAAACATGATGAAGAGTGCCTTTGAGATACCGAAGGATCCTTTTAAGAGCCTTCCAATGTTCCTCTTAAGGTTGAGAGAGAAACTGACACACCTTGCTAATACAATAGGATATCTCAGGCCGAGTAATAGTGACATATTGCAACGCACCAGCAAGAGATCGATATAGCTTTCCATCTTCCAAGAAATTACTACCATGCTTAGTAAGTTTACACCCTGCAACCATGGGCGTAGGTAGACTCTTCAGATCATCCATATGAAACCGCTGAAGCAAGTCTTTAATGTACTTAGACTGAGTAAGAAGAAGAGAACCATTACGATGTTTTTGAATCTCAATCCCCAAAAAGTAGTCCAAGGCACCCAAATCCTTCAAAGCAAAGGCTAAGTTCATCTTATCAATGAGTTGTTTGATAAGGGAAGAAGTACCTATGATAATAATATCATCCACATAACAAAGGAGAAATAGCTTGCAAGTGGATTTGATCATAATAAAGAGAAATGATCACATCTACACTTCCTGAACCCAAAGGATAATAGAGTTCTTGCAAGCTTGTCAAACCATGCTCTCAACACCTACTGAAGATCATAAGTAACCTTGTTCAACTTACACACCAGAGTAGTATCAACAACTCTAAACCCCTCTAGTTGTTGCATGTACACATCCTCCTCCAAGGCTCCATTAAGAAAGGCATTGTTAACATCAATTTTTTGAATATCCCAACCATGAGTTAGAGCTAAAGTAAGAACCACTCTAACTGCGACCGATTTCACCACCAGGAAGAATGTCTCATGATAATCAAAACCACCTCTTTGATGAAACCCTTTAGCCACAAGTCTCGCTTTGTACCTATCAATAGCACCATCAAGATGTTGTTTCACCTTGAACACCCATTTACAGCCAATAGCCTTACGATGTGAGGGAAGAGGAACCAAGGTCCAAGTCTAGTTTTTCATCAAAGCATCAAACTCAGCATCCATGACATACCGCCACTCAGGAATAGACAAGGCTGCCTTGGCAGACTTGGGTTCAATGTAAGCAGTGAAGACACTTGGAGCAGGAAGGTGTCTAGACTAAACATGTTTTAGACCGTGTAAGCAAATGGTGAGAATTATGAGGAGGAATAGACACAGTGTGGGGTACCGAAGGGGAGGAAGAGGATGTAAACACATCTGGAGACAAAGGAGACACACCCTCAGACGACAAGGACAAAACCGTGGGAGAGGAAGTAGTGTCTAGGTTGGATGGGTGTCCTAGCCTAGAATGCCACAAAGAGTACAAAATATCATCTCTGGAGTGTTTATGTGAAGAAACAACAAGATTACAACCAGAACCTATAGAACAACTATCAGTATTAGTAGTGAAGGCAGACTCGGATACAACAAGACGAAGATTGTTGAACACATACAACCCTTCAGGTCCAACAGTCCCTTGTAGAAGAATAGAATTATCAACCTGAGATTTGATAACAGTAGTGAGAATGAAACTCAAAGTAAACAGAATTATCCTTAGCAAACTGACGCACACTGACCAGATTCTTAGTTATAGAAGTATTAGAGAACATGTGTTAAATTGAAACTCAGTTTCAATTAACTTGATAAGAGGAATTAGTTAAAGCTCTAACTGTTTTAACAACTATCTCAAACAGTTAGTAGCTTTGGTTCAGTTACTAGTTATTGCAGTAACTGATTCAATTAGTTAGAGGGGGTGACTTGTTGTTCACAACTTCACATCACCTCCCTTTGCTTCTGGTTTAGTTTATTTTCCCTCTGCTATAAATAGGGATATGCTTTGTACTTTGTAATTCAACAAAATTACATTACAAAATAAAGATTTCTATTAAGAAACTTTTTCTTCAAAAGCTTTTTTCTTTTATCTTTTTACATGATATCATTTGCTTTAATGGCCACTGCCTCATATCATAGTAGTTAAACTCTCGATTTAACTTGTAGGATCAGTAGATTTTACGAGTTTTTAAGAGCTACCGAGTTACGTGCTCACTTTGAATGCGATGTCACCACCGCTAGTGAGATTGTCGGGGAAGATCGTAGGATCGTAAAATCGCCCAAGATCTTACGAGTTTATGTTTTTATGGTAAAAGCCCCAAATTGTAAAATCTCAACCTTCTAAACCCATATAGAAAGAGAAACTCATGTTCACTGTGTTCTTTTCTTTGATAAAATTATGGTCACTCTATCTTCTTTGAACAAAATATGCTTTCTGTAGATGTTTTTTTATTCTCTCTCCTTTTGTTGTGCTCTCTTTTTGCTTTATACATATTGTATACATCTCTCTCTACCTATCCTGCCCATTCCAACCTCCTCTCATCCTATAACAACTAGGTCAAAAGTTGGAATAAATAAATCCATTCTTCCCAGCCTTGCCAATCTATTCCTTGTTCAAACTGAACCCTCAAAGAAGCCGTGCTTGATCCTGTCTGGAAAAGTGCTATGCAAGAGGAGTATAATGCTCTTCTTAAATTGGGAACTTAGTCCTTAGCATAGTAGTTAAACTCGCGAGTTAACTCGTAGGATCGGTAGATCTTACGAGTTTTCAAGAGTTAGCGAGTCACGTGCCCACTTTGAATGCGATGTCACCACTGCTGGTGAGATCGTCGGGGAAGACCGTAGGATCGTGAAATCGGAAAGATCTTACGAGTTACTGTTTTTTTTTTTTTTTGCAAAAGCCCCAAATTGTAAAATCCTAATCTTCTAAACCCGAATAGAAAGGAAACCCATGGCCCAAAATCATTTGACCCACCCAAAACCCTAAATAGCAACATAAAAAATATACCATAGTAGAAATTAATATCCATGTGAAAGAAGTCCAGAACTTTCTCTTATCTTCATCATCAGTAAATTTTCCTTCTTCATCTTCAACATACTTACTGTGTTCTTTGTGAAAATATTATAATTTATCTCTCTTATTTGAACAAAAACCATTAATGAAGATGAAGAAGTCAATGAAGATGATTATCTTGATATGCCCTTGCGTGATTTGATTTATTGATTTAGATATTAGGTTCTAATACTTGTTGGTATTTTTTGCTGCAAACACTTTAGTTGATTGTGTTGACATGTTAGTTTTGCAATTATATGAGACCTAATACTTTAATATGAATATATTTTGATGTTGAAGTTTAAGTTTTATCAAGTGCTACTTGTTAATTTTGTTATTTATAGCAATAGAGAAAGCTGAAGTTTTTATTATCTTGTGTATATGTACATATAAAAAAAATCAATATTTGGTAGGATCTTACGATCCGTGTTACGATCACACGTTTTACGTTTTCATCTACCCCTTCCGATCTTACGTAAGATCTCGATCTTGTCAACTATGGTCCTTAGTTCCTCTACCTCCTCACAAGAAGGCAATTGGGTGCGAATGAGTTTTCAGAATTAAAGAAAATCCTGATGGTTCCATTAATAAATATAAAGCCAGACTTGTGGCCAAGGGCTTTTATCATCAACAAGGTATTGACTATAATGAGACCTACTCACCTGTAGTCAAACCTACTACTATTAGGATACTCCTCACTAGTTGTAACCTATGGGTGGACTATTCAACAACTTGATATAAATGTCTTTCTTAATGATGTTCTACATGAAGAGGTATACATGACTCAACCTACTGGATTTCAGAATGGTGATAACAACATTGTCTGCAAGTTACACAAGGCTATCTATGAACTTAAACAAACCCCTAGACAATGGTTTCAACAACTAAAAGGTACTTTAATTCAGCTGGGATTTCAGAACAGTAAATACGACAATTCATTGTTCATTTCTATCACTAGTACCTATCAAACATTTATCTTAGTTTATGTTGATGACATTATTGTGACTGGATCATCAAGGTCAACAATCTCTCAACTAATTGTTAAGTTTATCTCTCTGCCTTTGCTCTTAAAAAGCTTGGGAACTTGGACTATTTTCTCGGCATTGAGGTTAAACATTTGCCAAATGGATCCTTGTTTCTTTCCCAAACAAAGTATATCAAAGATCTCCTTAGGAAAGCGAAAATGGACTCTGCTAAACCTAGCATAACACCTATGGCCACTACCTGCAAGTTGTCCAAAAATGACTCCAAACTCTTTGACAATCTCACTCTGTTTAGATCAGTAGTTGGAGCACTTCAGTATGCTACAATAACCAGACCTGATCTAACCTATAGTGTTAATAAAGTTTACCAATTTAAGAGTCAGCCCCTTGAACAACACTGGGTTGCAATAAAAAGGATCCTAAGATATTTGCAAGGAACCACTGCTTGGAATTCTTCTTAAGGTTGCTGCAGCTCCCACTCTGCCTATTCATCTCACTACCTTATGTGATGTAGATTGGGCCACAGATCTTGATGATAGGAAGTCTATATTAGAGGCTTGCTTTTTTGTTGGCCCCAATATCATAACTTGGTGGTCAAAGAAACAACAGACAGTTTCCAGATCCAGCACTGAAGCAGAATATAGAAGTTGTGCTTTAGCTTCTCAAGAAATGATTTGGGCTGAGTCTTTATTTTCAGAACTCAAGGATCCTCATTAAGTTCCTCTCATTCTCTGTGACAATTTAAGCACAGTTGCTATGACTCATAATCCTGTTCTCCACAACAGGACCAAGCACATAGAGGCTTTGTAAAGGATAAGATTCAAGCCAAGTCTCTTGTAGTGAAGCATATCCCCTCTGATTTTCAGACAGCTGATGTACTCACCAAGCCTCTGGCTACGACTAGATTTCTAGCTTTAAGGAAACAACTCAGAGTAGTTGACTTAGCCTCTCTAGTCAAACTATCCTCAGTTTCAGGGGGTATATTAGACTATAAGTGTTAAATTGAAACTCAGTTTCAATTAACTTGTTAAGAGAGAATTAGTTAAAACTCTAACTGTTTTAACACCTATCTCAAACAGTTAGTAGCTTTGGTTCAGTTACTGGTTATTGCAGTAACTGATTTAGTTAGTTAGAGGGGGTGACTTGTTCACATCACCTCCTTTGCTTCTGGTTTAGTTTGTTTTCCCTCTGCTATAAATAGGGATATGCTTTGTACTTTTTAATTCAACAAAATTACATTACAAAATAAAGATTTCTGTTAAGAAACTTTTTCCTTAAAATCTTCTTTCTTTTATATTTTTACAAGAAGGGACCAAAATCAGATTATTAAGAGTAAGGGTATGGGTAGGGACACAAGGGGAAGAAAAAGTGGATACACCGATACCTGTTATGGGAACACCAGAACCATTTCCCATATGAATCTGATCTGCTCCAGAAAGATTAGTCTGATGCATAATATTGGAAGCATCATAAGTAATATGATGTGTGGCCCCCAAATCAGGATACCGAAGCTGAGAATTGTAGGCATGTGGCTCTATAACCATTGCACGAGACTATATCCTTGGTCGTGGTTGCTGAGGAAGAGCTCCATAAGAAGGCATGGAGGAGTGCATAGGGGCAGGACCCAAAATCGAAGTCTGAGGATAACCAGGAGGATGCGAGGCAGATGGTTGAGAAAATCCATATTGGGGAGGAACAGAGTGATACGACTGCTGAGAAGGATGTAGACCCACATAGGATGGGGCTGGAGGATGCTGAGCCGAAACAACCTGCTATTGTGTTCCCAAAACCAGATCAAACCTATACCAACACTGGAGGGCCTGATATCCAGGTTTCTAACACCTGACACCACCTCCGCCTCTACCAAACCGAAATCTGCCCCCTCTTCCCTTGCCAAAACCGTGACCTTTACCTCTCCCAAAAAAATGAGGAAACTGAGAGGAAGAGTCAGGGAGTCCATACACATCAACACCCGAATGAACTCCTTGTGGAACAAGAGAATGAGGCATGAATGAACCAGGAACATCATAAGTCTGTTGTGGAACACGTGAAGGAGCCGTTGGACGAGGCTTAACAGACGAATGAGCCACATTCACAGAAAAAGTTTCAGTGACTAGAGGGTGAATCCGCTCTAAGTAAGTCTCATGAGCCATGGTATCTAGAGCTTCTCTTTCCTGGTTTCGCTGTGATTAAGATTGAGATCATGATTCTTTGTTGATTCATTGCAATTTCTCGGATTGAACTTCCGTTGATTTTGCTTGTTCGAATTTCATCATGTTTCTTTGAAGATTCGTCATTGGTTCGTGACCTAGGGTTTCAGTTTGATCTTCTTCTTGCTGTTTGTTGTGGAGTTGTGTTTCGTCACTGATTTTGTTGCCGGAGGTCGTGTTTTCCGTGTCGTTGCTTCTTTTAGCTTCGTTCGTTGATGATTCTCCGTCGTCAGTTGCCTCGTTTTGGTGAGATTGCTTGATTCATGCTCGCTTCTATTCGTCGCGATCTCTGTGTTCTCATCACTGTCGGTTCCTTCGTTTTTTTTGGGTAAGATCTGTTTGGTTCGTGGACGGTATCATCTCTGCTGCGTTACCTAAGACTTCCTTTGATGAGTTGATTTGTTACTTCATCACTATTATAAGTTGATTATGTTTTTAGAGTGAAGTGTTACCTAGATTTTCAATTAATTAGAATTGTTTCTTGCTGAATTTGTTGAGCTGTTGCTGGTTCAGTTTGTTGTTGATTGGTTCACTGATTGTTCAGCCTTTCACCCATGGAGGATTATACGTTTGTGTCATCACCTCGTCCATTGTAGGTTGTTCCTCCTCAGACGGTTTCATTCACTCAGGTGATCTCAGCAAAACTGTGAGAAAAATTACTTTCTGTGGACGCAGTAGGTTGAAGTAGTTATTGCTTCTCATCGTCTTGAATGGTTTGTGGTTAATCCACAAGTGCCTCTGCGATTTTTATCTGAGGAAGATCGAGATGTTGGCCATGTGAATCCTGCATTTCTTCAGTGGGAAGAACATGATCAAAATCTTGTCTTTTGGCTGCTACAATCATTATCTGAGAATGTGCAATCCTGAGTTTTAGGCCTTTGTCATGCATGGCAAATATGGGATGAAGTTCACACATTTTTTGACTCGTTTGATTTGTGCTAGGAGTCAATTGTTGCTCTCGGAACTTCGTACTCTGAAGAAGGGCACTCAAACTATCTCTGAGTTTGTCTCCCACGTCAAGGCTCTTGTTCACTCATTAACTGCCATCAGTGAAGTTATCTCTGGGAGAGAACAAGTTCGGCTAGTGTTGGAGGGTCTTCCTTCTGAATATGAGTCCTTTGTGAGTTCGATAAATAACAGAAGTGAACCGTGTTCGTTTGTTTAGCTTGAATCTTTGCTCATGGCTCTGATACCATGTTAGAAAAGCTTAATTGAAGCTTAGAGGAGAAATGAGAGTGAGAGAAGAAATCAGAGAGATAGAAGAGATAGAAGAGAAAGAGAGAAATAAAAACTAAATTTGTTATTATTCAATTGTTGATTAATGTTGAATAACTTGTCCATATATATAGGAGCTGAAACAGAATAAGAAAGAATACAAAGGCTAACTATAATGCATAATTAACACTACTCTAATTGCCCTTTGCTTCAACTCACTTTACCTTCATTGGTTGATTCATTGATAGTGACCGCAACAACCGTATCATACCGCAAATGTGGTGTGACACTGAATCACAATGATGCAACCACATTGGACTGTATTTGGGCCGCATCGATTTCAAAAATATTTTTTTACTCACAAAATAATTCACACTGCAACGGTTGCAATCCGCATTGCAACGGCCGCAATAACAGCAATCGCGGCAACCGCAACCGTGCCTGCAATTGGACTACAACCGCAATTTAAAACACTGATTCTAGCATTCTTCAATCACTCATAATTGAACGCTGATAAAATATGTAATTTATTTCTTGGTTCAAGTTTCTATTACACTTTAACTGTTTGTAGTAAAATAAATTATGTTAAACAATGCCATTGGTATAAAAATTGGGTTACACAGTCACTTTCTCCTTTATGCAGATTGGTATATGGGAAGACAGAAAGGTTTTCGGTTCACGTGGTCAACTTCTTAAGGAAGAGTTCGTTGGGAGGCATGTGGAAAATAACCGCCGTGATGTGAAACCTATGAACATGAAACTGGTAATAGTTTCTGTAATTTTTTATTCGATTTTGTGCATATACTGTCTTCATCCTGTACTTAATTCTAACCTTTCGCAGAGGCCATCTGCTGGGAATGTGTTGGAGAAAATAGTTTCTGGTTATCGTGTTATTTATGGAGAGCAGACAGATGAAGATGCTGTGTTGAGTAAATGCAGGAATGCTATTATCTGTCTCGAAAAAGCAGATAAGGAAATCGGTCATGATAGTAATTCAGGTGCGATCAACTGCTTATATTTTTTTGCATATCTTAGTAATTGTGAATTTGTGATTCATCCATGAGTGAGTGAGTGTTCTGCCTTGCGTATGAATAACTCGATTCTGGTTTTATTTTATTATTGTATATGTACTACCTGAATGCCGAAAGGTTCATTAGTGTTTTTGGTTTTACTCGAAGTAGCCAACTCAGTTTGGATGCAAAATGCAAATTTGGGTTAACTAATTATTGATGAAATGTAGAGGAAGAGAAAATTCTGTAACACGGATAACTTTTCGACCCTCATTAATCTAGGTAGAGGTCATGACTCATGATATCATTTCTTCATCACAACTACTACCCCTTGAATTATTTTAGAAAATGGTACAAGCTATAAGAAGCTGTCTAAAGTATATAATAAAAAAAAGATGATGGCTAAAATATTTTCAATATCCTTGGTTTCGATATGTAGGATGAAAAAAACGATAAAAGTCGTATCACTCAATAGATGTTAGTAGAGAGAGAAAATAGGCTATGATGCAATTTTCTAGGAAGTTTTTTATCCTACTAGTTGGGTTGACTACATGAATCACGACATGATCGGGGTTTATCAAAAACTACAATTCTGAAAAAGTTAAGAGTTAACCTTTGTTCTGAATCATGTTTTTGGTGATTGATTGCAGCTCGAGCCGGTATCTTTTGTTTAGCTTTCTGTTAAACCACCTATTCATCTCATGCACTTGGTGTATGTGTTGTCATGTTACAACAATAACCAAGCCTTTATCCGATTAGGTAGGGTTAGATACATGGATCAAACAATACCATAATTGTTGTCATGTTAAGTAAAAAAATTCATTAATACAGTTTGTTTAGTTATTGTGTTTGAGTGAGTCGCAATACTTGTTGATATCATTGGCTATGTTAATCATGTTTGATTGAGTCGGAATAGTAGTTGATATCTTTGGCTATATTAATCATCAATGAGTAGGGAACTTCCATGGATCTGCACTAGTGGATGAGCTTGAGGGGCAAAATACTGCACTGAGGGACTGCATTGAACAACTAACTGCAATAGAATCATCAAGAGCTACCCTTGTGTCTCACCTGAGAGAGGCTCTCCGCGATCAGGTTTATTTCGTAACGACTAAATTTTTCTTTGCAAAAGTGCTGACGCCTATATTATGCAACTTTGACATGGTTTTGTTCCTCAGGAAATCAAGCTTGGTCAAATCCGTAGCCAGATTCAGGTTTGGAACTTATCCGAATTCATTCAGTAGTTATATAGTTGCTCTTATTTTCTATATGACTATACTTCATATATATATATATATATATGACATGCCAAAGTCTCATTATTCATTTTAAGCCCAATAACATAAACACTAAAAAAGACCTATCATTTATCTGAAGTTCAATGGTTATAAGTACCTTTTTTCTGAGGAACATTAGTGCTTTATCATCTGGAGAAATAAAGCGAAGAAAATAAAAGACCAGCCTCTGTAGGACAACCGAAAAAAACGAGCCTTGTTTTTCTGCTGTGATTTTCAGCTTCTCTTGTTCCTATATTTATTCTACATTGTGTTCTTTGTTTCAGTTTTATTCATAGAAAAGATGTTCCTATTGGTGGAAGGGTCCTCAATACCTTATGGTTGATAATTGTCAATTTGTTTGTTATAATATCATATTTTTATTTGCACTCATATTTTATTACACTATTGGAAAAACTCTTAACCACCAATGGGTATTAATATACACAGCAATTCGAAGAAATGAAGAATAATAATAACTGTACACATCTTTTCCCATTAAAAGCTAACATATTATTTTCTCAATGTTTTAAACATAGCTGTTGCATTGATCTTATAATTTTTGACCATATCAACAATAATATAATAATTGGATTTTTATTTCGGGTGGATAGCGGTTTTTTTTAAATATCCCTTTTATCAATTTTTTAGTTCAGTCCTATAAGGGTGCTACTGGGGACCAAATAAGAAAAGTATATTCAATTAATCAAAATCTGAGTGTTTGTGTTCTTATTTCAGGCTGCACGTGTTCAGTCAGAACAGGCTAATAATACCTGTCGACAACTACTGAATGGCAACAATGTTCAGTCCTTGGTCGAACAGGGCTCGAAGGAAATTCAAACCTCCATGGCATCTGGAGGTTTTATTTCTGATGATAGGGAGCAATCAGCTCCATTGATGTACACACCGCAAGCGTCGTTTCCTCAAAAACCTGGACATGTCGAGGAAAATACACGCAAGTCTGCAGCTGCTGCAGTGGCAGCGAAACTGACTGCTTCAACTTCGTCTGCCCAGATGCTGTCTTACGTGCTATCCTCCCTGGCATCTGAAGGTGTTATCGGCAATCCGATAAACGAGTCTTCCAGTGATTATCATTCCGAGAAGAGGCTTAAGCTTGAAAATGATCAGTCATCTTATATACCATCTCCGAATCCTCAACAACAACCGCTTCCTCTCTTTTCACTTCCTGAATCTGTTCAACATAACGGATCTTCTACCAACCAGCAATTTTCTCCCAATGAACTGCCACCACCACCACCACCACCACCGTCATCATCACCTCCTCCATTGCCACCACCACCACCAATGCCGCAGTACTCACTGCCGCAGTTCATGCAGACTGCTGGGTCATTTAACAGTATGACATACAGCTATGGCGTGGCACAACAGCCAGCAATGCAAGCCTATCTACCGGTCGGATCTTCACTGAATGCTGCCTCCCCTTTTGCTCCTGCTCCAATGAGTGCATATCAGGGTTTTCAGGGTTCAGATGGAAACTACTATAACCAGCCCTCATCAATGCCTATGGCCCCAATCTCCCGACAGTAAAATTCCTGCTCCTAGAGCCTGCTTGAAGGTAAGGAAAAGCCTTTGTGCCTCCTTAACACCATAACATTGCTATTGGAATCTGATTCTTGCTTCAATCAGATGTGCACATAGTATATGTTCTGTAACCTCTGTAGTTTATTATATGGTATCGATTTCCGGGAGTTAAATTATATTTTATTCGCGGTACATCGAGGATAAGGGTTTTACTTGAGGAAGTTATTTACCCTTTGATGTTTCTAAAACTTAGTTGATATTGGGGTATAGATGTGTTAAAACCAGCTTGCATATCTTCCAATAACTTGCATGTTCTCTGCAGGTGGATAGTGTACAGACCAGTTCTTATGTGGTTGTATTTTATGGATTTATATGTTGTGTTTTATTATAAACTTTGTACTGTGGATCTGGTTAATTAAAAACTGTTTTTTAGTTAGAGATGACAAAATTTGTTGAAGTATTTATGTTTAATTTATTTTAGTTGGGATATCTTTTGTGAATTGCTTTACTAGTTGTGTTTCGGTTTTCAGGAGCATAAGATATGTATCATAAGAGTCACTTGATGTGTTTGCTTAGAAAAAATGACACACTTTTGTGATATCTTATATATGTTCCTAGGCCGATCCTAAATGTTGATGAAATCATTTTTTTGAACCCGAATCTGACCTTTGAACCGAAGCTAACCCGACCATAAATGTTGATTGAGTCGGTCTTTGAATCTGAAACTGACCCTAGACTAATTAAATACAATATATATTCACTTTAGATAAAACCTTTTCAATATTGCTTATTATTATGAATATGTAACTTGATATATAAAATTATATATGTATATATAGAATTAATCATGTATATATATGATGAAAAAAGTTAGAGAATCAATGATACTTTCGATAAAAAAAGGTGTCATTGTTTTGTACATAATTGAATAAAAATGGATACAAACATGATGAGTGAGCGACCATGTGATTGAACGGGTTGAGTCATGTTTGCCCCCCATCTGACCCTAAATATCGACTGACTCTAATTTTTGAATTCGAACATTACCCTAAATATTGACTAGGTCTAATTTTTGAATTCGAACTTATCATAGACCCAACTTTATTCAAGTCCCATTATTATTTGATGCCAAGTCTTGCTCATCTAGACGTAAGGAACAATTACAACTAACTGGAATAGTGTTTTGTTAATAGAAAAAATCATAGGGACATTTATTGGTTTTATAATCTTAGTTTGAAATATTGTCAAATTTGTGAAATAGTTATTGGTGCTCCATTTGGATGTAATATTGTGCCAAAATTGCTATTGCTAGTGTCAATGAAGGGATAGGAACTTCTCCTGCAACATCTTGTATAATCAATTTTGTACATCAAGTTTGACACGAAACATTGTCATCTTCCTTTTGAGGAAATAAAAAGGGAAGATAACATATCTAATCTTGTTCATTCCCTAGTGTTTGATGTCCCCCTTTGATATACACATAACATTATTAATATATGATATGTGGCACAATGCTCACCCAACCAATTCAGTATTAATTTTTTGAGTAAAGACTTACTTTGGATATACATGAAATAGTATCCTATTGTAATTTTTTTTTATACTACCAAAATGTATTTTTATTTTTTTGGATAAGGAGCTAATCTCTTAACTATCTGTCTTAATAAGTGTCGCTCCTAAGAATCGAATCCTTGACTTTTTAATTATCATGAGGATTTAGCGGGACCTAACACGACAAGACCAACGTCTTATTGGTACGTAGTGTAATTTATGAAAACATACAAATTAAAATGTAAATGTATTAGTTACAGAGATAAACTAAAAAACAACACATGGGCTTTATTTACAGAAGTGTGTTTATGTAGATTAGTTCCAAAAGTGATGAACTCAAAGTTTATTAAGAAGATTAGTTACTTCACACAGATGAGTCCAAAATAAAATTATATATAGTTTAGATAAATATTAAGAAAATTAGTTAGATAGGCAAAATCTGACATCTTCCACAAACTTTATATTTTTTCTAAAGGATAAACAAAAAATATTTTTGTAATGATAACTCACCATAGGCATCTAATATTCGAGAAATCAGAATAAGCTTAGTATTAATATTGGAGTTGCAAGTATAACGATAGAATAAAGAAATTATGCAAAATTGTTTAATACGTATACATTGATCTTGTAAGTGTTTTTTATATTGTGAACAAATTATTTATCATTGATTTATTAACCATCATTGACTCTTAAATAAAAGTAATATAAATTAATGGATGATGTACAACAAATCATTCATCATTCATTTATTGACGATCAGTGTACAAATTTTAAACTTTTATCCCAAACAAGTAACTAAAGCTGAAATCCTTCAATCCTTCGTTATCATACGGTATAGGTATATTAATCTAATAAAAATATTAATAAGTTGATCACACAAAAATTAGATAGAAAAATATAGGCAATGACAATGTAAAAGTTTGATATAGTGTTAGTTCATTATTCATTGTTCATTTTTAGTTGTTATAGACTTTTCAATAAAAGTAATATAAACGAATGATAAATAATATATTGATGGTGTATAAATCTTTACACTGACATTGTATAGATATTACACTAAAAAATTAATAAGCACATGTTTTTAATTTGATTCAGTCGGTGTTATTTGGTTTGTACCTCTTCATGTCCCTTAGTCTTACTTTTTTGCTACTACTAATGATATTTCTTCACAATTTTAAATAAGGAATTAATTCATTTTAGGGTTTGTGATCCTCTCTTATTGGGTTCGATTTTGAACTATTATTAATCGGCAACAAATGTGTGTATAAAAGAAATGGATTTACTTACTTCAAGAGTGAGTTTATAAAACTTACTACACATCTTAACTATTGGAAAATCTAATGAATTGAATTAGTAAGTAGTTATAAACCATTAGATTTTCTAAAAATTAATAGTTAAGATGTGAAGTTTAAAAAACTTATTTTAAAGTAATGAATGCCTCTATATATAAAATAGATATTTATTAGTATTAGTGCTTATAGGTATATTCTATTATACAATCAAATCTATGTATAGAACATACTTTTTAAAATGAATCTCATTTGAACTCAATCTAATTGGAGGGTGCTAACCCAAAATACAATCACCTCACAATCATAGAACTATGTAAAGTACCATAAGTGATGAACTCAAATTTGATCAAGTAAATTAGTTGCAACACAAAAAATGAATGTGAAAAATGAAAGCATTTCTCTTATCTTGTATTTTTTTTTAATTAACAATTTCTATAAAATTTAAATTACTTTGAGAAGGAATACCTAAATTAATTCTTTGATTTTTGCTAACTTTTGTTTTTTTGTTTCCCACATGTATCCTCGCACTGGAGACAATTCTGTCCTAGCCGGGAACATCCACATGTATGTGAGGCTAATCTCCCAACGAGTATTTTTTTCATTCACAAGACTCGAGCTTGAGATCATACTTAAGGGAAATCAAACATGTACCACTTGAACCAACACTCGTTGGTTGCTGACTTTTGTTTGTAATATAAAATTTAATTACTTTCTTTTAATAGCATTTTTACTTTGATTGTTTATAAATTCATTTGATAATGACAATGTCTAATGTAGTTTTATTTAATTATCCAATCAATGGATAAATATGATTTACATAGTTCACCCAAATATTGAATACAGACATTTTTTTGGTGACTATAAGTCAACAATAAATGATCAATAAAACAATGCTAATATCAAACTTCTAATATGTTATTTCATACACACAATCTATAATATTAGATCTGCTGAACAGTCTAAATTGAGAGTAGAGCCTGATTATTTTATGGTTCTCACATAAAATTAAAATAGTTTGTCATAAGTAGTGTAAGACTCTGCTAAATTCTCAAAATAACTAAAAGGTTAAAGGTTACGAGTTTAATTTGAAAGTGACACTTCTTGAGAGAGTCTGCCACACCCGAAAGAGATTAGTTTCTTATCCATGATAAGTTGTTTGGTGGTTACCCTTTTTAATTTAAATTATTAAATAGCAATAATTGCATACAACACCATATTTCGATCGCTAAAAGCAAAACCGTAATATCAATTAAAAATGTTGTGAAGTTAATTTTGCCATCAATTAATTACTCGAGTGTTAATATTTCATTACTTTTACATAGTATATATAATTATATAATGCTTTTTCTTTTGAGATACAAAGTGAGACTCTCCTTCATTAATGGAGACATAAATATTATATACAAATAAAGAAAAAATAACATACATTAAT
Source organism: Lupinus angustifolius (assembly GCF_001865875.1). Lineage (NCBI taxonomy): Eukaryota > Viridiplantae > Streptophyta > Magnoliopsida > Fabales > Fabaceae > Lupinus > Lupinus angustifolius. The sequence continues at coordinate 151,005 of NW_017716675.1, forward strand.
ATTTATATCTTTATTATTTAAAATGATATTACACTTTTATCTTTAAAATACAAAGGAAAAAATTAATCGTCTCTCCATTTTTTCATAGAATTCTCACTCTGAGATAATATATAATGAGCCTTAACTATAACATACTAATTACAAGTAGAGGAAATAAACCAATATGAATGACATTTGCTGCAAAGTATTCCTCATTTTAACACATAAATTTGGCACAATTTTTTACCCAAATTCAGCTAAATATATGTCCTAAAATTTAAGATAATTGCAACCATATATATAGTTGTATTTGTATTATTACAAAGATCACGTCATAGATTAGACTTGCAAATAATAAAGAAAACTTCGTCTTTATGAACCTAATAAATGGTGGTACATGTTTTGCATTTATTTGTATTCTTAGCGCTATCAACGTTTAATATAGAATAAATTACACTTACATTCATTGAATTTTAGTGAAATTATATAAATTATCTCTATATGTTTTGTCCATACACAAGTCATTCATAGTTTTGGACATACATTAGACTAACTACCACTGCATGAGATGCAAATGTATTTTTTTAAATAAAAACGTGTGATGAATATAATTAAATTAAACAAAATATTGTATTTTGTATAGGCAAGTCCAAATAGTATAAGAGGCAATACGTCTTCACTATTTTTGGTTCATTACAAAAAATAAGACTTATTTAAACAACTTCTAAGAATTATAAATATATTTTGTAATAAATCAAAAAATAATAAAGAGTGAGTCTTATACTATTTGAATTTGTCTACATAATATACAATATTTTGTTTAACTTAATTACACTCATTGCACATAATTACACTTTTATATCTCTGACAAGGATAGTTCGTATAATGTACAGGGTGGGTTATGTAAGAACAAAATATGGAAGAGTAGTTTGTGTAATTTTACTAAAATGTGAATATACTTGAATCCGTGACCAAGGAGTGTGAATACAAATTGCATTCGATGATTCAAATGTATTAGAATCAATATTGTGAAACCCGAACCGGACATCAAACCGAAAGATGTCCCGTATTAGGTTTAACCAGTTTAAACGGTTAAATCGTACGGTCGGATCGGATGATTTCATATATAATTTATCATTTTTATATATAAATATATAGTTATGTATCAATTCAAAATTTTATAATTAATATTTATGTGTAGTAATTATACTGAAATAATATATTTACATCCTTTTATGGACATTAGAGTAATGTTTTATTTTTTAAAAAATTTAAGTGAACCGTCTGGTTCAATTCCCGAGTTATTCCGATTCAACCGGGTTTAATGTATTCGGACCGGAATTTCTCCGGTTTAAAGCGGTCAAACTCTCATTCGGTTAAAACTACAAATCAGAACCGTTTTCAAGTCCGATCAGTGGTCAAATCGGTCGATTACTCCATCCAATCTGATTATCACAACACTTATTAGAATATGAAAATTTTACGGTCATGAATGCAATTTTTATATACGATATAAAAAATATTAATCATAAGGATTTTGTATCCAATTGTTTTTTGGGTTTGCATGCACACACCCTCAAATACGACTAGCTCAGCCCTTACCTTTAAAGCTGCATTTAATACTACAAAAATCTACTATTCAGAGAAGATCTTTTGTTCTAAATTTTTTATATTTTCATGTTCTTAACTAATGAAACTTTATAAAATAATATTAAAATATTATTTTTTATTTTAATTGAATGAAATTTTCTAATTAGAGTATAATATATATATAAAGGTTCCTTCAATAATATACAATTAGTTAAATCTATAAGATACTACTTAATTAAAAGTAAAAAAAAATAGCCCACAGGAGTAAACAAGGTGTTATCATAATTAAAATCTTTATGTAAGGCATACAAGTTTGGGAAATATTTTTGCCAAGTTCATACAAATATGACCTACAATATAAGATGATAGAAACATTGATAGAGTTATTTCTAAATTATAAATATGAGTAAGTCACAAAATACTGAGGGAGCTTTATCATTGTTCATAGCCAATGTCCATCAATGAGTGCATTGAAATTAATGGGGTATAAGCGATTCCGGTTTAAATCACGAATTGAACACAATGAAATCAAACTAAACCGTAAAATGTGATTCGATTTGGTTTCGCGGTTTAGTTTATGGTTTTATAAATTTAGGAATTGTTGGAATCGAACTCAACTGCATATTAAAGAAATAGATACTAATAAATGATGTTTTATTGTTATTTAAATTTTTCAATCAATTTTGTTGCTTAAATTATTAATTTTGTTGTTTACATGTGTTACTAATTGTGAATTGTAAAATTATATATGTAACTATTATATATTTTACTAATTGATATAT
>NW_017716675.1:153455-165047 GCF_001865875.1 Lupinus angustifolius
AAGTTACTAATTGTCAATTATATTATATATCATTAATTAATTGTGATTGTATTATATATATATATATATGTATATATATGTATAAATATATATGTTAATTTGTTTTTTTTTCTTGATAAATTACATACTTTTTTGGTACTACAAAGGGTATCATCTCATACTTTTTTGGACAAGGAACTAATCTTTTTTCGAGGTGTGTGGCTGCATCTTCCAACAAATGTCGCTTTCATTAATTGAACCCTTGACCTTTTGGTCATCCTATGGATCTAGCAGGGCCTTACACCGATAGACTAACATCTTGTTGGTATTATAAATTACATAATTGTTATATATGTTACTAATAAATAATTATGAGTTTCAATTTTTTTACTCATCTATATATGATTCATATTTTTTGATAATAATAGTAGTAGTGTTTTTTCATTTTATGGACAAACAATATCTCTTGTAATACATTTTGAACTTTCAATTGATGCAAAAAATTTATAAAAAATAATAGGAAAAACTGTAAAACCGAACCAAGTCATTGAAGAATGGTTTGGTTCAATTCGTATAGTTAAATTTGTGATTAATTGAACTGAATTGAACGATATGTGTTCGATTTGGTCACTAAAATGCACCAAAAATCGAACCAAATCGAACTTTTACATTCATAATCAACAAATGATGTATTCTCTAACACAACTTTTGACTATGTTGCAGATTAATTGAACATCATGGTAGTGAGCCTAAACCAAACAACTATATAAGAGTGATAGACTTTATATATATGGAAGAAGATCCATTTACTCCAAAAGTAAGTTTAGAAGACTTATTCTAGATCCTAGCCATCAATTCTACGGAGATCCAATGATTTGAATTAGTGAGTAAATATAATCCATTAGATCTCCCTAGAATTGATGGCTATAATGTGAAGAAGTCTTTTAAATTTACTTTTAGAATAAATGAATCCTCTATCTATATCTATATTATATATAAAGCCAAAACTTGAAATAACTTTTCTCATTGTGTAATTTTCACTTCCTGTTTTTCCCTTAACATTATTTAATTTTTAAAAAAAAATCATATAATCCTAAGTAACCACTACCAACACATTAATTAACTATATATCTCACCTTAAATTAAACATTATCATAAACATACAAAAAAATAAAAATAAAGTACACCGAACACAACAAATACATTCTAATTCTAAAAAATGAAATATATGAAAATTGAATATGTAGTATCATACAATATTCACCGATAGACACAAAGTGCACGTACACACTAGTATAAATAATTCTCAAAGAAATGTCTACATATAATGTAATTGCACTAATCTTACGTATATTGTTTAAAGTTAAGGTCCAATTTTAAATTTGATGCATATTTTGAAGTCATATATATTAATCCATAATTTCATGCTAGTTTTGATGTAAATCCATAAAAGCGGTTGCAAGTTAATAAAAGCATATCACAGAACCAGAAAACGAGACAAAAAATATAATTCGATTTATTGCTTTATATAGAGTGAAATTTCTATGCATTATAAGTGTAAAGATTTATATATAGTCATATATCATTCACCATTCAGTTTTTTTTTTTAAAAGACATTGATAATTAAATAGAATGATGGAACAAGGATTGTATATATCTAGGTAACATATTAATGACATAAACAACGTGTTTAACAACATAAGACCAATATACTTTAGGTAATTGACTTTGTATTATAAGAGCTCTTACTACATTCAATACATGTTGATGCTTTCTCCCAACCACACAATTTTATTGAGGTGTGTAAATGCAGCTAGTTTGGTGTAAAATGTTGAGTGGCCTAGGTAAGAATTTGTTGCTTGGCACAAATGAAGATCATGATGTTAGAAATTCATAATTTCGAATTAAGGTGAACATCATATATTTAATACAATTATATTGGCTATTTATTTTGGGTTACAAAACAAGTGATCTAATTTTTAACAACCCATATGAGTTCTAAAATTGGTAACAAATATGAGCTTAATGAGTGGATACCTGATAAGTGCCAAACATACCTAAAATTCATACACTTTTATGCCACTTATCTTAAGCATAATTGAGAAAAATCAACTTAAAACAATACTTTTTGTATAAAATATCACAATTTTGTATATTTGTATGTGTATTTATTTTTTATGTATTTTATAAGATTTAGAATGAAGAAGAAAGAAAGACTCATGGTCAACAAAGCAAAAGAAGTCAAAGATCAAGATGTTCAACCAGACAGCTAAGCGTGGGACAAGCCCCGCTGAGCTGACCTGGACACCAGCTTGACCTGATCACCAGCCTGACCTGGACCAAACTGCTCAACCAAGCAGCTGAGCGGACCTGGTTAGCCGCTCAGCCTAGCACCAAACTAGACCTGGCACGATCAGAAATTCAGCTTGACACAGTCACACATGAGCTTGGCACAAGCCCAAGCTGCTGAACAAGCAGCTCAACGGTCCAACCAAGCAGCTCAGTGGAGAACTAGACCCCTGACCAGGTCAGCAAGCACCAGGTCACGTCCCAGTCAACACGATTAGAAGCTGCTGAACGAGTAGCTTAGCAGTGAAGCAGGTGCGCTGAGCGGTGTGCACCAGACTTAACTTAACCATCAAGCAAAACATGATGTCATCCATGACCTCACCTCAAGTAGTCCACCTTAGGCTTTTCAGAAGTAGCCCACAATAGATGGTTTCATAGCCCACAACTAGCTTTGATGAGTCAAGCATAAGGAGGTGACTAAGCTACTTGGTCAAGGGACCAAACCCATGCTGAAGGGTTTGGTCAGCTGCTTAGCATTCCAGCGAAGCAACTCAGCAGTCCAACAGAGAGGTCTATAAATAAGAGACCATTTCATTCGAGCAAAATATATCAAAAACACTTGAAACAAAGAAATCTCTCACTAGAAACCTCTCTCTGAAGGTCTCTCTTCATTTCTTAGTTTAGAGCTTTAATTTCAAGTAAGTTTGTAGTTTTAGTTTAGAATTCAAGAGGAGAAAAGGAGAAGGCAAATGAGATGTAAAAAATCAATTTTGTACTCTCATTTGGTCAAAAACATCCAATCCTTAGATGGATAGCTCATGCTCATAACATTTTCTTTTGAATAAAGTTATGTAATTTCTACTTCTTCTTAATTTACAAAAGTTTGAATTTTAATCATTCAAGTTGATGCTTTGGTTAATTTTATTTGTTTGAGAAGTACTTAATGCTCTTTTTTGCTTGATCACCTAAAAAATGATTTCAAGTTAATAAAATTACTGGTCTCAAACACTTAACAAATAAACTAAGAAGTAGTTGTACTACTTAGTTTATTTGCCAAGTTAAGCATACTTTTCTTAAGATCTTATATTCATTACTACATCAATATTAGAGTCGCCAATGACTAGGGTGTGACAACTTAGTCTCTTTATGGACGTAATATTGTTTAGTAATAAATATAAGTGATTATCATTCTACCATTTTAGGACATACACTAAAATGAGGATTTTAGAACTTGGTGTTTTGAGTTAATCAAAGTAAACATGAGAACTTGTCTGAGTAGTTCAAACTCATAAGAAGTTGAGAAATTTTTTCCTTATTCAAATTGATCTTGTCTCCTCAAGAATTTGTAAATACTTAATTTATTTTTCTTGTTAATTTATTTATGTGAAAATCAAACAACAAGACTATCAAAATATGTTTAACCCGTTATTTGTGCATTGACATATTCATATGATTCATTTTATTAGGCAATTCCTTGTGGTTCGACATAACCCTATACTATACTACAATTGAAATTTGAAAGAAGTGTAAATTGTAAAATAGTAAAGTGTTATCAATAAATTTATTTGTTGAAAACACTTTTTAATATACAAAAATGATGAAACTAACTTACTAACTTTTATTTATTGTTATTTACTTTCCACATTTTATTTATTCTTTAATACCAACCTTCCTTAAGGAAGAAGTTTGGGTTGTTAAATAAAATGAACCCAAAAGTGAGTAAATAAATAAATGTCACTGAATTTATTATTCTTTTGTTCTTGATTTATTTGTTTCTAACAACTAACTATTCATCACTTTTATATATTAGAATACCATTAATACGGTTGGAATTTATTCCACAAAATCGAGATGGTATTCAAAGGTACTTAATAATTATGTAATAGATAATTGCTTCGATACCATTGTACTGACATTAGAATTTATTCTAACAAAGGCGAGATAGGGAAAAGAAAGAATGACTTATTTACATGATTATTAAAGAAGTAAGTTGTAACTGGAATATTCTTAAAGCCGTTATACCGGCGTTGAAATTTATTTCAACAAAGCCGAGATGGTGAACAAAGAGTAAAACCGAGTTCTCCACTTAATCAAACAAAAAGAACATAACGAAAATGAGAGTATAAATCTTTCAACAAATTGACCTACTGTCAGGACGATTTGGTGATAGGAGAAAACTCCCAACAAAACACCGAAATACGCTTTCAACAATACCCAAACAATTGACATATAGGGAATAATGATAACTCTATAAGTTAACACATAAGTAACAGTTATGGTTTTCAAGACATCAAATCACAAATAGTTTTCACCTCTTCTCATGAGAGAGAAAATGAAGGTCCCAAAAGGAATTAATGATTTGGTTGAGGAAAACCATCATACCAAAACTCTCTCAAAATATATATAAAAAGAGTAGATCTGAGAACATGAATTTATGTATGACTTTGTATCGTTGTTTTATATTGTGCATGAGAATCATGAGATTCAAGATCAATAAGTTTGATATTTAGCCAATCAAAAGGAAATTTTTAACAATTGGTATCAAAGCAAAGATTCTGAATTTTATAATTCTCTATTATTGATATATTTTTTTTAAATTTTGTATGAACATTAATTTTAATTTAGAGATTTTATGCTCCATGTATCATATTTATGAAGATTCATAATATTTGAATTCAGTGAGGGTCTTCAATTGTTTTAAAGTTTGCACACTATAAATGTTCAAGAATAGAATTGTTGGCACTCCATATATCAATCACTTTTAGGAGATAAAGAAATAAAGATTTGAAGCCAATATATATTTATTTATATATTTGATTACGATTTAAAATCATATATATATATATATATATATATATTATTGAATTCTTCTGCGGTAATGTATGTTTAACATTTCATTACCCACAACATAGTGTAATAGTGTTTTATCAGTTGAAGTGTATTGCAAAAAGGTATACATTGTTCATGATCAAGTATATATATGTTTTGTAGTATATACATATATTATGTTTGCGTCACATATATTATGTTTGCATCACATATATTACGTGTGAAAGTGTATATATAGTATCACATATATATTTTAAGATATGCAAGATCATATTCGATTTGAAAATGCGATAATGATTTGCATCAATTTTTTTATACTTTTAAATTTGGAACTACTTTGCATTTGATTAAGATTACATCATTTTTATGCGTTGATATATATGTAATATATCTTTTTTGATTTGGAATTATATTATTGGATTAGATTTGTTAATCATAAAATATATCAAATCTATAGGTTTTAATTCAAGATCATAATTTTGTTTAGAGTAAATTACACTAACACCCCCTGAGTTTTAGTGAAACACAAACCACTCAGACATTTTTAAAACCTACACAAACCACCCCTAATTATATATATATATATATATATATATATTACATTGACTACTCGTAAGAGAGACAAACATAATTTTTTCATAGAAGTAGAGATTTCCTTTTTAAGAGTCTTGATAGAAGTAGAGCAAGAAGAGTCGGTATGAGTTAAACTCAAGTATAAGCAATTGCACATGATTGACGAGAAAAGGTTGGCAGCCATTTCTCATGGTCAATTATACCAAGATAAAGTGACGAAAGCTTTGACAAGAAGGTTCGTCCTAGAGAATTCGAAGTTGAGTAATTCGTGCTTAAAAAGATCCACTCAAATCAGGAAGATTCTCATGGGAAATGGGTTTCAAACTATGAAGGTCCCTACATTGTCAATAATTCATTCCCAAGGAGGGCTTTGATCCTACAAGACATGAATTAGAATATTTTACTTAGACTTTTGAACGCGGTTCAGAGATTTTATGCCTAAAAAAGGAAAAAAAAAGTCTGTTAGGTTCGAAACCCAAGAGGGTGACCTAAGTAAAAATTAGGGTATCATTAAAAGCCTAGTAGTTTGAAAACCAGAAAGGGTTACCTAGGGAGAAGTTAAGGCAATAAAAATGCATTTTTCTTAACAGTCTGTCACACTATGGGTGAACCAAGATCATCCACATGTTTGTGCATCAAGTGGAATTGTAGAAGTTTTGAGCATTGTGAGATGGAATAGGAAGTTCTTGGGAGAATCAAATAAGGCTAGCACGATGGTCCAGTTATCCGACCATCTAGGAATATCAATTGATAAATGGACAATTACCTAATACTTGAGCAAATATTTTGCAAAATTTTGTAACTTGTTCTAGTCTTACAATACATTGATGAAAATGTTTTATCCAAACCTATGAACACAGAAGCAGTCAAGAGTGTCTATGCCTAATAATATAAACTTTAAATAAAAGAGAAACATGTTAGGTTGAAAACCAAAATGTTCAGCCTAAGCAAAAATTAGGGTTTGAATGAGAATCTCGTTAGGTTGAAAACCTAAAAAAGTAACCTAAGCAAAAGTTAATGTATGAATGAGAATCTTGTTAGGTTGAAAACCCAAAAGGGCGATCTAAGCAAACATTAGGGTATGAATCGAAGCCTATTAGGTTGAAAACCCGAAAGGGCAACCTAAACAAAAGTTAGGCCAATGAAAAGACAATTCTTTTGAAAGTCTACTACCGTTGGGGTAAGCCAGAATCCTCCACATGTCTACACATCAAGTTGAAATTGTAGAAGTTTCGGGCATTATGGGATGAAATATGAAGTTCTTGAGAGTACCAAACAAGGGAAACACAATGGTCAAGTTATTCGGTTGTCTTGGGAGATTAGTTGATGAATGAGCAATTACCTTATACTAGGGCAAAAATTTTGTAACTTGTAATACCTCTCGTAGCACATATATCACTGGACCTTCCTACTAAAATTCCTTGAATATCAATAAAATAAAATTTATTCATCTCCCTACTATACATTATGTCTACATGTTCACTTAGATAAGTCTCAAGTTATATAAATATAATGTTCGAACTGCATAATCAGGTAACTCTTATGATAATGTTTGTCACTAGTGATTCAAGCAAACAAAAGTCATTGGAACTAAGTCTCAATGTGTATATCAAAGAGGAATATATGATGTAATTTTTCATAAGGAAGGAAGGCAGTACCCCAAGGGGATTCCAAGAGTAAAATAAAAAGAACGTGATCAATATCGTCTTGATTAGTTGTTGTCTACCGAGGAAGCATTATGGTTTTATATTCATGAAACTTCATAATGATAATTAAATTATTCACATATGTGCAACCCATCATATATACATCATCGCAAACATCTTCATATACTCATGCATCATTTGCATTCGCACCATCATATACAAGTATGGCCGAAAGTCTTGATCCCAAGTGTTCTTTTATTTTGACCTAGAGTTCCTCACTATCTATGTGCTCCCATGGTTTCCCTCGCACCCAGGCCCCCTAATGGTCTCGTGTTATGCCTTTGACACTTCTAAGGTCCCTTTTATATTTTGACACTGAGTTCCTCGCTATTCGTGCATCCCATGGTCCTCCTTGCACCTAGACCCCCTAATAGTCTCGTGTTGCGTCTTTGACCCTTCCATGGTCCATTTTGTATTTTGACCCTGAGTTCCTCGCTATCTGTGCATTCTCATGGTCCTCCTTGCACTTAGGCCCCCTAGTGGTCTCGTGTTGTGCCTTTGACCCTTCTCTAGTCCCTTTTATATTTTGGCTTAGAGTTCCTCGCTATTCGTGTGTTTTTGTGGTCCTCCTTGCACCTAGACCCCTTAATGGTCTCATTTTGTACCTTCGACCCTTCCATGGTCCATTTTGTATTTTGACTCTGAGTTCCTCGCTAAATGTGCGTTACCATGGTCCTCCTTGCACCCAGATCCCCTAGTGGTCATGAGTTGTGCCTTTGACCCTTCAGTATTTCCTTTTATATTTTGATCCTGAGTTCCTCGCTTTCCTTGCGTTCCTGTGGCCCTCCTTGCACCCAAACCGACCATCGGTCTCGTGTTGTGCCATCGACCCCAGTGGTCTCATCATTGCACCAGACCCTCCACTGGTCTCGTGTTGTATCTTTGACCCTCTAGTTGTTATTTCTCAGTCAAAATTTGGTTTTTTATCTTTACTTCATTCTCACCATGATAACTTTAGTTACTCTTATTATATAGTAAGAAGCAAGTAAAGATGGACAACTTTAAACACCCAATTTTGATCGGGGTAAATACTTTTAAAATAAATTGCTCAGTAAATATAAAGTAAAGTGTAAGGTAAATGGGTGTGGCAATTGGTCCTTAGTGAGCCCACCAAATTAATGTTTTAACCCTAATTACATCCCATATTTAAGCCTAACTTAGCAACACTTAATGAGGATGAGCAACCCTAATCCTAGTTTGTAAGAAGGAGGCAAACCTAACCAGATAAGAAGAAAGTAAAACCTAAGTTCAAAAGAATAAACCTCAAGTAATAGGAGAAGAGGTCTCCATCTCTTCTTAATTCTTCAATTTCATTAACATGTTAGATTTTTTCATGGTATTAGTTTAAACGTCATTGTATATTATGCTAATTTTTAATTTTCTAAATCTGTCTTGAGAGGAGGTGTTTTGGGTGCAGTTTGTTTTCATTTTTGATTGAAAGGGATTCTCGACCTATGTTTGGTAGTGAACCATGTAACCCGACTGGGATTCGACCCTGGTTTCGGTTACAGTAGTGGCTGGCAGCTCTTGCCATTGGGCTGCCGCTTCGACCACGCCATAAACCACTGCACAATACCCTTGTCTCCAACCACTCCATATTTCTACACGAAGGAGGGAACATGGGGTTGCGGCCAAAGGAAACTCACTTTTCCCAGCACTACGCCATTGTGTCTAACGACATTTAGGAGGCGTTGTCACCATTGGTGGTTGGTGTTGTCTAGCCTGATAAAGAGGGTTGCCTCCCGAGGCAACCCTAATCCTAAGTCCCCAAAATCTTAAGTTCCCAAATCAATTTTATCTCTAAATTCCAAAATTAATATCAAACCTTAAATTCACAAATTAATTTTAACCCTATCACCAAGTCTTTTTTGATCTAAATCACCCAAATCAAATTTAAACCTCAACCCTAAATAGTCATTTTAATTTCCTTTTTATTTATTTTATGTTTTTATAAATTCTGTTTTTTATGGTATTTATTTTGTTATATTCTGTTTTTATTATTATTTTTTGTTCATTTAAAAAAATAAGAATGTAATTGTAAAAAAATTGATAATGTGTATATATATATATATATATGTGTGTGTGTGTGTATGAAAATGCAATAAAAAATAAATTTACAAAAAAAATCAATAAGAGATAGTGCACTATGTGACTCATGTCCTTTCGCGTTACTTAACTTGATATTTTAAAAAATAATTTAATAAAATCAAGGAGAGATAGTGCACTATGGGATCTGTGTCATGTCGGGTTATCTCGATTTAATATTTTCATAACAATTTAATAAAATCAAATAGAGATATTGTTTTTTTTTTCTCTTCTTATTTGATAATATGAGGGTAAAATTAATGTTTTGAAAGAATATCCATATAATCGATTTAGATGTTGTTTTATAACGGACGATATGAGATGCCTTACACCTTCATCATTCGTAACCAACTCCCAAACCTAATTTTTTCTGTGAACAAATCAATTCTTATTTTTAAACTGGGTTTTCATCTTTTCCCTATAAAAAACATTGATGACGACTCCATTGCATTTATTTGGATTATTTCCGCCGCGCACACGAAAGTGGAGTCGTGACAAGAGCTGAGTATTATCAAGTTAGAATGTATCCTATATATATATACAAGATAACCTTCATGGCTTATAATGTTCATTTCGAGTACTTAGTAATGCCATTTGGTCTCATTAATGCTCTTCTTACATTTCAAAGCTTAATAAACACTATATTTCAAAAATTATTGAAGAAATTTCTATGAGTGTTCTTTAATGATATACCCATATATAGCAATACTATAAATGAACATCTTTTATATTTAGAAAGGGTGTTAGTTGTCACGAGGAAGCACTACTTAGTTCAAATCTAAGTGTTACTTTGCACTTCTTAGGGTGAAGTACTTGAATCACTTTATTTCAATATCATGGGTGTCTACTGACCCTACTAATATATTATAGAAGGTTTGGGAAAATTGTAGAGTAATGGCAAGACCCTTGACTGATATGCTAAAGAAAGAGAGATTTAGGTGGTCTGATTCAGCTAAGCTCTCATTCCAACAACGAGAAGAATTGTTAACCACTACACCGATGTTGGCTTTACTTGATTTCTTTAGAGATTTATTTTGGAGGAGGACGCCACAGGGAAAACAATAGGGGTTGCTATAATGCAGGCATATGACCTAATCGCCTTCATCAGTAGAGTGTTGAATCGACAATAACCAGCCTTGCCACATATGATAAGGAATTTATTGTATGGTGTTTGCTGTATAAAAGTGGGGACATTAACTACTGAATACACACTTTATCATGAAGACATGTCATATAAGTTTGAAGTAAATGTTGGATCAAAGACTTACTGTTGCCTTCCAACAAAAGTTCATAGTTAAACTCAAGGAATTTGATCTTTCCATTGAGTACAAACAATATAAGGATAATGATGTTGTAGATGCTTTGTCGAGGATAGAAGAAGTGGAATGTTTGACATCGGTAGTCCTCACTCTGATGGGATGGACAAAATCAAGTCAACTTGGACCACTGATCAAAGCTTTATGAGACTTGTATCTCAATTGCAAGTGAATTCAACTTTAGACAAGCATTACACTTGGAATGAGGTTGATTTAAGAAGAAAATGCAAATTGGTGGTAGGGCAAGACCCTCAAATCAGACAACAACTCATAAATTGGTTCCACCATACTGTCTCATAGGGTCATTCAGGTAAAAATGCAACCACTAAAAGTACGAAATATGTCCTTCATTGGAAGGGATTGAACAAGGATGCAAGACTTTTATTCAACAATTTCAAATATACAAAGGTGTATATATGTTATTGTTGCCCCACGAGGTTTATCATAACCCCTACATTTCCTACTCCTATTGTAAGTATCAGAGTGCAACTACGAGGGGGGTGAATTAGTTGTCTTAAAATAATGGCCAATTTTTCTGCAAAATCAAAGTTAAAGTGCAGCGGAATAATATGCAGAAAAAAATAATAGGAAATAAAATGAAAGAGATAAGGAGAAGAGAGTACACAAGGAGTTTTATACTGGTTCACCTTCTTGTCCACCGAAGGCTACGTCTAGTACTCTTGCCACACAAGAGATTTTCCACTAAGAATTATGAGTTGCAATTACAATATCTCACCCCGAGATCTCTATGTACCTTACACACTCCCTAATTCTTATACCCTTGGAAAACACCTTTCCAAGTGAATCTATTCCCC
>NW_017716675.1:165147-165512 GCF_001865875.1 Lupinus angustifolius
TAGACACACTCTAAGACTCAGGCTCAGAATTGTCTTCATCAACTTCCATTCTGCTCAGCTTAGAGGAGAGACAATGAAGTTCATATTGGATTTGCTGATTCTGAGTATCGAGAGCATCCATCCGGTTAGTGATGTAGCCTCGAAGAGAATGCAGTTCGTCCATAATCATCTGGTTTGAAGGGATAGATGAGGAAGATTGAGCATGAAACTCAGAAGGTGGTGGTGTGCGAGGGCTAGGTTCTATTTGGTCAGTAGAGGCAGGTTCTTTATCGGTTTTGTGCCTGTAGGTGCGACCACTTCTATCGTGAGGATCAGCAGAGAAACCCATTTTGTGGACAACTTCCACATCAATCTTGCTTTCGCGA
>NW_017716675.1:165612-165859 GCF_001865875.1 Lupinus angustifolius
AATTCTACACATAGAGTAGTAGAATTCCTTACGATCATAGTTATCCCAATCACATTAAAGACCGAAACCAGCAATGTTACCCTTAAAAGGTATGTTACAGCACAATGAACTTAAAGTTTTTAAATCTAGCACAATCTCCTTTCCTTTTACATAGGAAGTGAGACGATTTTTCCGAAAGTTCAAGTTGCAGTAAAATACTCCAATGAGTTCGGGATAAATGTCGTTTGTTTCGCAACAAAAGTCAAAA
>NW_017716675.1:165959-166406 GCF_001865875.1 Lupinus angustifolius
TGAAAATGGGTCTGCAGTGAAAGTGTTCCTCAAAAACTTTGCGTTAATCATCATTAGCAAGAAGCTTTGCTAAATCAAGCGGGTTAGACTCCATAGATGTTCCTTGACTCCTTTGTGAAGCATTGGTTTTCTGTTTCTTGGAAGAGGAAGCCATGGATGTGAGTTTGATTTTTAGGTTTTTGGGTTTTGGGATTTTGGGGGGTTTTAATTTGGGCCACTAATCACGAAAATAATGGTGTAGAAGTGTTTAGAATGAACAATGTGATATGAATGGATACAAAAAAAATCACCCAATATGGTTAAGATATGAAGATTCTAGAGGGAAAAGGGTTGACCACGAGTTAGAGAGTAGAGGGAAGAAGATGAGGTTCTGAAAAATGCAATTTTCCCTTAAATACCTGCTTAGAGTAATCAGTTACTCACTTCTGAGTAATCAGTTACTCTAAC
>NW_017716675.1:166506-166717 GCF_001865875.1 Lupinus angustifolius
TTAATTTGAAAACATGAGAGGGATGTTTGTAGTCTTCAAAACCAGGAGGTTGCTCTACAAATACCTCTTCTTGAATATAGCCATTGAGAAATGCGCTCTTGACGTCCATTTGATAAACCTGAAAATTAAGAGAACAAGCATATGCAAGCAATACCCTAATAGCTTCAAGTCTAGCAACAGGAGCAAAGGTTTCATCAAAGTCAATACCTTC
>NW_017716675.1:166817-176518 GCF_001865875.1 Lupinus angustifolius
ATTCCCTTTCTCTTCACACCCCGTGGAAGAAAGAATTCTTTACAACAATGAAGAATATTCAACTATGGCAGATTGCCTTTACAAGTATGAAACTTATGTAACTTGCAATCCAAACTCTGAATATATATAGAAGTATATAATGCTCTTTGTAAAAGTCTTTGAAACGCTTGAAGCAACTTTTTAAAATTAACTTGAAAGTTTAAGAACAAGTTGCAAAAAGTTCAAAGATAAATTCTAAGAAAAAGTGTGAGAGCTTTTGAGAGTTTGAGAGAAAATTGTATGAAAGTTGTGTTTGTTGTTTGTGTGAGAGTTTAGAGCCTTTATATAGAGTTTACAAACACCTTTTGAAGGTTTCTGAAAGTGTATGAGTTGTTTGGAGTGTAGAGATTTCGTTTGGAGTGAAAACCTTTCACTTTGAAATCTGAAAAACACTTCCAACAGCTCTCAGTAATGGGTTACTCATTTGAGTAATCGGTTACTCAAACTTTCTGTCCAACAGATGCTTAAAAATTATTTTGAGTAATCGGTTACTCAGCTTTCAAAAATCAGTTTTTCAGTTGGATAACTCTTTTCTCACACATGTAACCTGTTACTCAATGAAGTAACCTGTTACACACTATTTTTGAAAAATGTTTTAAGTCTTTTAAAAGTGTCTCACATTTTCTAAAAAATAGTTTGAGCATTTATACTTGTATATACTTAAGAGTTTAGGATAGAAGTACTTACAAAGACTTAATCTAATGTCTTGAAGCTTTATCTTCATTTGTCTTCATAAGTCATCTTCCTTTTCTTCTTTTTGGTGATGTTGGTGTCTTCATCAAAACCGTGCCAAGGTCAGGAGCAAGATCTTCTTCACACATATTAGGCAACATATTATTATAAATTTTATAGAATTACTTCCTACTTCTCATGGTAAGGAGATTATCCTTTATAGTAGTGGATAGATTGAGTAAGGCTGCTCATTTTATGCAGTTGACATACCCTTATAATACAAGTATTATAGCTCAATCCTTTATGAATAATGTCTTCAAATTTCAGGGATTCCCAAACTCTGTAACTAATGATAAAGACCTTATTTTCATTAGTCAATTAGGTAGGAACTTATGGAATTTCAAGGAGTCCAACTCAACTTATCCACATCCTATCATCCTAAAATAGTTAGGTAGACACAAGTGGTGAATAGATATCTCCAGACTTATTCCTGGTGTAAATCTACATATAATCCTCATTAATACATTTCACATATTCATTTGGGTACTCCTAATGAGATTATGTTTGGGCGACCTCCTCATGAATACCTTCCTTATCTTCCTGGTGAATCTAAGGTACAATTAATAGATAGAAGCTTGACCAAGAGGAAATAAATGCTCAAAGTCTTCAAATTTCATTTGTAGAGAGCTCAAAATATAATGAAACAAGTGACTGATATGCATAAAAGTGATATTACAAGCAAGTCTTTGTAGCTGCTAGGATGAATGAGAAGCTAGCTCCAAGTATTTTGGCCATTTTCCAGTAGTAAGCAAGGTGAGTGAAGTGACATACAAGTTACAACTGTCCAACCGCTCCAAAATACATTATGTGTTCCATGTTTCACAATTCAAGAAACACATTGGTCAAACACTCACTTCTACTACTATTCTTGCACAACTAACATAGGTGACTTCCCCGAGAGAACTTGAGGCCATTGTAGACTGAATGACAATGAAGAGAAGTGTTATGGCAGTCATAATGGTTCTTCGTTAAATGGAAGCATCAATTGCTAGAGAATGCTACATGAGAGTTTTACTTTGATCTCTGCAAACCATTTTGTCGTTTCTATTCTAGAGGACAAGAATTTTTCTTCATTGTCATTCTAGTCTGAATGACAATGAAGAGAAGTGTTATGGCAGTCATAATGGTTCTTCGTTAAATGGAAGCATCAATTGCCAGAGAATGCTACATTAGAGTTTTACTTTGATCTCTGCAAACAATTTTGTCATTTCTTTTCTAGAGGACAAGAATTTTTCTATAGATTTGCCAATGTTATATTATAAAAGGCAAGTTACTTTTGAGGGGAAGTTAGTTGACATTGAAACTTTTGGAAGGAAAAGTTAATTAGTTAGTTTTATAAATAACTTGTTGAGTTTACTTCAAACACAATTGTATTTCCCTCTCTGGAATTCATTGCTTTGTATTAATAAGATGTTCAAATTCTTCTATAAGAAATCTTACTTTTTATTCCTTAAATCCTTCAAATTCATCCTTAAATTCTTAGTTTTCACAAAACACTATTATTAAAATTAGACCACCATAACATGTGCATAAATTGTACTTTAATTATGAAAAAAAGGTGGCAAGGATTGAACTCCTACCATAGAGGCCCCAATACTCGAGTCCAAACTATTGTATTTTCAAGATATTTCTAAAGTTTAAAAGTTACATTTTGAACATTCACATGCCTTATTTTCACCCTTCAACGTTGCTTTTATCACCATAGCAACATCAAGTTTTGAATTATGCCACCACTTTCCAAAGCCTCATTCTTATCAAGATCATGTTGTGAATTGTTTCAATTTCCAAAGCATCATTCTTATCACCATCGTAGTTGTTAATTGCGTCACATACTTTCAGGTATATCCTCATAACACACTTTTGTATGAGTTTACTTTACATATTTTATTTTTTATAGATTCTGCTCCTAGCTTATTGCTAACTGGGCCTATTGACTCTTGGGGAATCATCACATCATTGCAAATAGATGCTTAGAACTATGGATAAGTATGAGTGGGGTTGAAACGGGTTAAGACTTGTCCTTAGATGGTTGGTATGAATAGTTTATATCACCCCTACTTAAAACAACATCTCCTAAACGCCTAGGGTCAAATTATTTCTTTGCAAGTTCCATTTCTACAACAAAAACCATCCCAGAAGTTCAAGCTAATAGGTGGTTGGTACGAATAGTTTATATCTCCAAATTGCTAATGCAGAGTAACTTCTTTTTTCTTGTAAATTTACAGTTTAAGCATCCAAGGTGCAGTAGAAAATATATCAGGAACTTGAAGCTTAAGGCTCAAACTTCATTGCACCCCATGCCGATAAACAAACAAAGATCTACTGTACCAAATCTTATCTCATACAATGTCCTGCCTGCACCAATGAAAATATGACATGTCAATTAAAAAATTTAAACATTCATTCATTATTATTACTATTTTTGCTTCATTATCATTGGTGCAAAACAACGTACGGAACAATATCTGGGACAACAGATCTCTATTCATGGTAAATAAGGTAATGAGTAGAAATTAAAATGGTAGCAACTCCTCTCTAAGGTAGCCACCCATTTCCATCCTCCATGATTTGTCAACTAGACTTGTGAACTCTCTGAAAAACATATAGGACACTCAATAAGTAAAATTAGCAATTCAGAAAATGTTCCAGGATAGAACAAAACAAATAAAAACTTCTCGTAATAAAATGAGGAATTCAGTAATGGTTGAAAAGATTTACTACTAAGTTACAAACAACTATTAACCCAAAACATCTCAAAGCTATAACACATGCAGATGCAACATTGAAAAGAGTATCACTAATGCCACAAATAGCCTGAACAAATTTAAAATTCTTATTGACAACAACGAATCAAGCCTTTACCCCATTAAGTGGGGCCGGGTAGATGGATCGAACAACCCCATAATGCTTTATCATAATCATAAATTATATTCATTGATAATGTATTGATCTCTAACTAAGTCTTTCTTAATCACTAATTAAATCATCCTCTATCATAAATCAGACTCTATCACAAATTTAGAATTCTTATCAATTAATTAAATAGTTCTTGCCGAACAACAACAAGAAGCCTCTTCCCTACTTGGTGGGGTCGGTTATATACTTATATGATCAAACAACGCTATAATGTCTTATCATAAATCATGTCTACAAACAAACTATAACAAGGAAATTCAATCAAATAAGGAAGTTGTAACTAAAAATACTCACCAAGTTCAGGATTTTATAATACTCAACAACTTTAGTCATGTGATTCTGACTGTCATGTTTCTTACAGCCAGTACACATCTAAAACATATGTAAGAATTATTAACAAAAAGAAATTTAATCAACTAAGAGACTTTTAAGTAAGATACTGCAAAGTTCAAGATTTTATGATACATAGCTTCAACAGACAATGAAATATTAGAAACAAAAAGAATAACTAGAAATATAAGAAATTTTTCATAAAACACGATGACTAAAGCATCAATCACAAGATAATGCACCAAACTCAATAGTTTCAGCTACATCACTTCAGTATGGTCATGAAAGCTCGTTTGAGAAGGATTTTCAATCTCAAATAAGATTTCACCTACGACATAAGAAAGACAGAATTTCTTAAGTGATCAAACATAACTGGCTATACCAGAGGATTAGTTGATCAGAAACCTGACATAAAATTGAACTTCTGAACTTTTGGTCGAAACATGGTCCCAACATGGCTATACCAGAGGATTAGTTGGTCAATTTTGTTTTACCATGATGTTACCAGCCCTTGTCAATTAACATACACAGAAATCCAACAAATATATTGTGGTTGCATTTGAACATCTAAAATATAAAGACTGATAAAGACTACGGGGTTAAGAAAAGGGGTCATGAAACAAAAAAAATGCAATTTCATATCAAAATGCTAAGGGCATTTTGTCCATTTTTGGTCATGTGCTACTGAAGTGTCAACTTCTGAGAGGATTTGACAAAATTTAATAGAGGGGTCAATTTGCACTTTTAACAAGTGTAAGGATTGGAATATGTTTTTAAACATCATGGACTAAGTCACATATAACCTAAATTCGGGGGAGGAAATTGCATTTTTCCCACAATTCAATGTCACAATCAAAGTTAGAATTTTTAATTGTCATAAACAAATCACAAATTAAAGCAAAAGAAAAACTAATGCATAAATAGGATATAGTAAGAAATGAACAATAACAATAATTATCATAATAAAAAAGTACATTATTTAAAATTAATAAAATAACTTAAAACAACCTCAAATCGTGGCTGACAACCAGCACAGTTAATTCCTTTTTTAGATTCATCAAAAGCTTCACAACATCGGCACGTGCTTTCCAATCTGATCAGGAACAATTACTAGACTAAGCTTTAAAAAATATATGCAGTTCATTTTATAAAAAATATATTCCTATTTCCTCAAAGGAACTAATTCACATCCTTCAGAAACAAAACTATAAACATGCCCACAAGCTCAAGCGCACCAAATTCCTTTGAGGATTACTTGCACCTGGGATTTCATTACATCGATGACACTTTGTGTCTCTGCCTCCAATTTAGCCCACCCTTCCCCTCCTTAAACTATGTCTTAGGCCTTCTTCGTAATTTGTTTGTTTTTAAAAAATAGAGGCAGAACAACTAATGTAAGCTGAATTACGACAAAAAAATGTTTTTAAGATACAAAGTTGTAGAAGAAGCTGGGTTTTAGTGAGATCTAATTGAAGCCTTTTTCGATGGTTAACTTAATAAGAAAAAATCAAGTTCATTAATAACAGCAAACTAGAATCAAGAAGTCAAAGGTTGCAATTTTATACCAAGACCAGCAAGAGGCTCATCTAATATCAATAGGTCAGGGATTTGGACCTGAAAAATACATTTAGGAAAAACATGAATACAATTAATGTTTGGTTGACTGACAACAAAATAGGAAGAATGATTGCGTTAACTAGTATTCATGAGTCAGTCAGGTGAAACAGGAAAAAATAACCATCAGGGATGTCAGCATCAGGATGTTTAAAAATAAACGAAATCTTACTAATTGTATTGCCAAGGCAAGACGACGTTTGTACCCACCACTAAGGGTGTGAGGATTTTTATCCAACGGTATCCCACTTAATCCAACCTACAGTAATGGATAATACCATTAATATATAATAAATTAACAGAGAAGACAGTGCTAAATTTAATAGTGAGCATAAATAAAAAATAAAAAAGACTATGAAAATAAGATAAACGTAATAACAGTGTAAATGATTGTAATTTACACAGGCATAACTACCCAGTTAATTGCCCTCTGAAGCCCCAAAGCAAGCTTCTCCCTCAGTTGATAGCTATCCTTTTGCCTAGGCCACCCAAAAGTGACTTCATCAAGCACACTATCAGCCACAAAATACCTAGGTTGCAACATAAATAGGTTTAGAACTTTAGAAATAAATGTCATTAAATATGAAAATGGTCAGACAAAATTTCAAATGGCTAGTGGAAGCAACTAGACAATTCAACAACATAACACTTAGAAGAAAGGTACAAAAATATATTGATTGGTATCATGAGACATAGAAAGAGTTTAAACAGAGTGAGAAATTAATATAACAGTCTCACTTACATGTGAGAAACTAATATAATAAATTTGTTCTGTGTACAAAAAGAAAATAGTGAGCATGTGAAGATGCTGCCTCATGACTTGGTTGTCAGGGGTTATACATGCAGAGACAGCATCTTCTCTGGTACATAAGGTTGAGTTGTGTAAATTCAACAATGGTTTTAGTCTCATAAAATAAAGAGAAGACATATGGAGGATAAAAAATCTTCCATAACAGACTAGAGAAAGAAAGACACAATACAAAGACTACAAATAAAAAAAACTGTAATGTTCTCAAATCCCTCTGAAAATTTGACAAGCTAATTTCATAAGCAAACCAGTGTGCTAAACACCAAAAAGAAAAAGCTTGAAAAAGGACACTATCTCATAAAAGAGATACAGAAACTTCTCTTGAAAGATAAGTCCATGCCTAATCAGCACATCTCCTTAAAATGTTTCCAACTTTGATACTCTCAAATGCTCAAAAATCAAATCTCACAATGATTGGTGTGTTTCTTATTTTAGTACTCATTTGTACATACTGATTGGTATATAAGTAATACTATATTTGTTGCTATTTGAATTTTATGGGTTTTTAGGCCGTGAAAGAGGAAGAGAAACTAGAAAAAAAAAGAGACTAGAAATTCAAGAGTTGTGAAGTGGTTGAGTGATTTGCACTCAGGACTAATATCTATATCAGGGAATAAATAAAAGTTGCATTTACTAAAAGCATTGGACGAAAAAGACTTGTGTAGAGATGTATCTATATAGTGACAACTAATAAAATCTTGACAACACACTAAAATTTAATTCTAATTAAAATTTAGTCCTAGCACCAAAAAATATAAATGCACTTGTCTCCAAATATGACGTGTTGAATACGACATCACACAAGTTTTTCTCTTGGACGTATAAGAATAGAACTATTGCATAGGTTAATTGCATGATACATTTCCAAGTTCCAACATTTATCATTATTTGTGTGTCCCTTCCATGTGGATATCTTTATTTGTTGGAACTTGGTCTGTACAACATCCATGTTTATGCCATAAAACTTCCAAATCCATCAGTGATACAGTACTGTAGATGTAGCTAAATGTTTATGACATAGGATAAAACAAACAAAGTTTACAGAGTAACAAATTTCTTACTATATTCAATTAGTTAACATATGTACCTCTCGGGAAACTGGAAGACGATACCAACCCTTTCTGGCACCAAGGGCTCCGAGGGTTGACTAGGATTTCCATCGCTCCCATATTTTTGGGTGTGAATGGATCCAGAGGTTGGCTTGTTTATTCCTGCAAGAAGCTAAATGGACAGAAGGGAGGCCATTGGAGGAGTGAAGATAATTATCCAACTAGGAAAAAGGTAACATGAATTTATAAGAAACCAGAAGCACCGAAGAAAGGAAAGAGAAAAGGCAGACCTGCAAGAGAGTTGTTTTTCCACTTCCACTCTGTCCAAAGATTAGCCCAAGACTGTGGTAATTGACAAAAATAAGC
This sequence comes from Lupinus angustifolius, assembly GCF_001865875.1. Lineage (NCBI taxonomy): Eukaryota > Viridiplantae > Streptophyta > Magnoliopsida > Fabales > Fabaceae > Lupinus > Lupinus angustifolius. The sequence goes on from NW_017716675.1 coordinate 174,672, forward strand.
TGCTACAGATATACAAAATCCTTTTCTTTTACTAAAAATTGTAAAATGCCCAGATCAACGTTAAACTGTGACACTAGGAAAATAGCTCAAGTGATTTTAATCGGGAGGTATAGTACCTTAGATGCTATCACATCAAAATGATGATCTAAGGTTCACCCAATCCCTCAAGCATTAACTTCTATCTCTTTTATATTAACATACAACCGTTCAAAGGAAGGCAGAAGAGAAAAAAATAGAGAGATACATTATTAAGGAATACCTAAACAGCCCAAATTCATATTAAAGCGGATCTGACGAAATTAGGCCGCAGAGAAATACCTTCTGTCTGGAAGTGAAAAGCTAACTGAATTCAGAAGCTTAAGCGGAGTCCCCGGCGGCTGATAGCTAACATCTCTAACCTTAAGCAAAAAGGCTACATTTCTTTAGTGCATACATTTCTGTACTTTCAACTGTATAGTGCCGATCTATTTATGCATATATAAGCAACTAGTATTTCAAGCCGTATCAATTAAGAAAGCAGTTAAACTTCAAACAAAACCTCTGAGTGCTGGATGCACATTTTGATACCTCAATTGACACATCTCTCACATCTATATCTACTCGACCTTGAAATATGAGATACCTCGATTCCACTCACTCACAGAAATATACAGTAGGGCTACCAGGGTTTGAACCTAGGTACTAAAATTAATGTCCTGCGGTTCTACCAACTGAGCAATTTATATTTTACACATGAAAGTTTGACTCTTTAATTGTCACAACTCTCATATTTGCATACAGTGTACATCGTTAACCACTCACATAGTCACGTTGGCATCAGGATATGCTGGATATCAAGGTTTTAATTCTGAATCCGCAACCGCAATTGAGACTGCAATGTTAAGTTTTTGGAAGTATCCTAAACCTCATAGTTACCACAATTACGAACAACACATCTGCTTCATTTTCTTGCAATTATCTGCAACCGTGAAGGTTTTGAGAATCTCTGAAACCGTTAGAGTTTTGAGAATCTCTGCAACCATGACCACAATTTAAAACCTTGATACTTATACAAGTGTTCAATTCGGTTTTACCAACAAATAAATTCCTTTTCAACTCCATTATTTATACAACTAGTCACTCTCTCAAATCTTCATCAAAAACCATGATAACCACTTACGCTTTATGTTCAAACAAAATAAATGAAGATTCTATTATAACAAAGTGAAAGGAACAAACTTCGAAAGAGGAGTAACCGCAATTGACTCTGAGAAGCTTAGTATTTGGAAACCTGAAACTGAAATAAGGAATAGGATAAGCTAAATACAATGAAGAGTTAAAGAGGGAAAAAACGACGGTGGTGGTGCTGACCTTGGGCGTGAAATGGGTGCGGCGGAGAGCGGTGGTGGTTTAAGAAAGCACGAGCCAATGTGGGTGAGCATAGCCGGTGGCTAAGGAGGAGGGGCCCACAGTTCAATATACTTAATTCAAATTAAGTCTCTAATTTGTTAAGGAGACAAGTGAATAAGGACATAGGGACTTGTTAAGATATAAATTTTGTATTTTGATTTATAAGTGTGCTTGTTTTGGATAAGAAAATCATTCAAATTTTAGTTGATTATATGCTAAATATTTATATACAATTAGTATTTTATCCATCATTTATTTATATTACTTTTAGTTTTAAGAGTTAACTAGCAGTGTACCCATGCACTTGCACGGGTCGCTTCTTTGTTTATGCATAATGCAAATATAATATACATATATTTTATAATATCAATAAATCATGTATTGAACCATTATATTTTTCCATTCATATAGGTGCAATATTAACATTGATTTTTGAGTGTATATGTAGAATATTAACA
>NW_017716675.1:176618-188072 GCF_001865875.1 Lupinus angustifolius
ATTAGCATATAAAATATATAATATATAAAAAGTAGGAAGAAAAATATATGAGGAGGAGGTGACATGTGGCATGAAGGAAAAAATGTAAGAAGAAAGTGACATGTGGCATGAGGGAAGGAGAAAGTGACATGTGGCATGAGGGAAGGAGAAAGTGACATGTGGCATGAGGGAAGGAGAAAGTGACATGTGGCATGAGGGAAGGAGAAAGTGACATGTGGCATGAGGGAAGGAGAAAGTGACATGTGGCATGAGGGAAGGAGAAAGTGACATGTGGCATGAGGGAAGGAGAAAGTGACATGTGGCATGAGGGAAGGAGAAAGTGACATGTGGCATGAGGGAAGGAGAAAGTGACATGTGGCATTAGAGAATTTTTTATTATATTGTTAATAGATGATCATTGAAAATGAATGGTTGATGACAAAGTGATAGTATAAAAAACTCTTATAATGTCGGTGTATAAATTTTTTTTCTCCTTTTATTTTTGTTATTGTTTTTCTATTATGTTTTCTAAATTCCTTTTTGTGCTTGATTTTATTATTTTTTTCCTCCTTAATGATGAGATATTATTTTTTATTCCTCTCTGTATTTTTTGTATTATCAAGAGTATTATCTCGTCTTTTTGGTAAGAAATTAATCTCTTTCGGAGTTCATGGTTGCCCCTCTCAACAAGTCTCGCTCCCAAGAATGAATCATCAACCTTGTGGATCTAATATGGACTTAAACTATTAGACCAACGCCTTGTTGGTATTCATTTCTAAGTTTGAAACATAGTGTTCAAATGAAACTACATCCAAAACAAAATATAATGCAAACATGGTAAATAATACATATAAATAATACTCATAATGGGTCAAATCTGGTCCATGTTTTTGGACTCTGTATAAATGAGACCCGAGATTTTGATAGTTATTGTTAGATGGATCCGGTTAATAACGTACTCAGACTTGCGGTTACCTGGTGATGTAAACTCTCATAGGGCAACCTTTGAGTCCAAGGGCAAGAGAGGTCATGAAGGTCCTATAACTAGGGCCAAAGCCAAATCAGGATCATTTAAGGTTACAAAGACTCATTTGACCATCGAGATCACATGGAGCAAGGACACATCTGTCCTTATGTTACATTTAAACTTTAGTTAATTTTATTACGTTGTTATTAATAAATGAGAATTTATTATCATGGATAGTTTTAAGATTTTAATTCTTTGTTATTGAGTAATTTTAATCATTTAATTTGATGTAATACGGGGGTTGGAAAATTATTTGTTTCCTTGTGTAAATGGTCCATTAGTGACCAATTATTTAATCTATCCTAACTTATAGTTGTGAGCACGTGAAGACAAGGCAAAGTCTTACAAGGCATGGCATTGCTCAAGACAAGGTGACAAGAAAATAGGAAGGATATAAGAGTACAAGAGATGGCACGACTATAATAATGGAGATGCAAGGGCTTAAGATAAATAGAAGGCTTATTCAATTTCCTTGGCCAAATCAGATTGGTTTCAATTAACATATGATTAATCCTCAAGATAAAGCAAGGCAAAATCAAGGAAAAGATAAAACAAGGAGATAAGGCTTGACATTTCAAATTAAATTAGCATTAATTAATTTGAGAAGGCATGGCTCAAGCAAGGGAATTCAACCTCAAATTACTTAAAGATAAGTGAGGAGACTTATTGATTATTCCATTCCATTTCAGCTTGGAATCAAATCAAATTAAAAGCATGACTAATTCAAGAATTCAATGGAGATTTCAGTTTAACCAAGATCAAGTCTTCAATGTATCCATCCTAATTCTAAACAACAAATTTTTCCAAATACAAAATGAATCATTCAAAGGCATTCAAGTTCAACCAACACCTACGATTCAGCCAAGTCAATTCAACCAACAAACTCAAATCCCAACTGAATGCAACCATCAAGTTTTAGTTAGGATTTTATTTCAAATTTCATTTATTAGGTTTAGACTTAGTCAATTAATTTTATTTCAGCCCATGGCAAATTTGCCTATTTATGTACTTGAGATTGGAATTAATAAAGTAAGTAGAATTTGATTAAATTTCTATATTTTAGTTGAGAAAGTTTCTCCTAAAAATCCTAGGTTGGTTGTGGCACCATTAGAGTTCTAATCAAACTTCCTAACTTATGGTGAACATCATTGACTTATCAAGCTTCCATGCTTGTGGTGCCTTCCCCCTTCAACCTTTTCCACCTTCACAAGTGTCTCACACACAACATAAATCCTTTCACATGATTTCCAATTCAAATCGTGATTCCTACTCCCATAAACATCCATCATCTTCTATACACAAAAACCTTACCTTAAACACATAAAGTCCTCACCTCTTAACCCTAGCCATGACCTGCCCTCCTACATATACTCCCACCGAGCCAACCGAGCCCTAATTCATATATTCCAGCCTTGGACTAACCCCACACACTTTCCCTAAACCAAACAACCACAATCCCTACCCTACACACATAAAGTCGAGACCTTTAACCTTAAATCCATCAACCCTAAACTCTTCCACCATTACGCAACTAAGCTCCACAAAAACCCTGTTTTCTAAACCCCAACTGAGGGCATACCCTACAACCCTATCATACATAAACCCTAGCCTAATAACTACTACACACAATCCCATCAAAAAGTGACCTAAAATCTTGATAAATTACAAAACCGAATTTTGATTCATAAAGCTCCTAATTTCAAGCTAAAACGATCATAAAACAAAGGCACCCCTTAGAGGTTGTCATAACATGGACCCTCTATTTCTTTCTAAATCTAAATATATATATAGCAATATAATTGTAGTTGCATGTTAATCATAATTGTAATACTATATTGTTAATTCTTAATTGTAATATTATATTAATTTATAAATGTGATTGTTATGTTGTTAAACTCTGATGTTATGTTATTAAGCAATGATGTTATGTTGTTAATTCATATGTATGATGTAATGGTATTTTGATTGAAGAGTTCATACTAAATGAATTTTTCATCTTAATGTTGAAGTTGTTTTTTATGTTTGTTTGAATAAAATGTGTTGTATTAAATATTCAACTTAAAAATTGAAAAATACATAAGGGTCCTCAAAAACTTAAAATGTGAGTAAAAATAGTTTTTTATGGTCAAATTAGTCTCTATTAGGCATTGTAAATATGCTAAAAATGACTAATTTGACTTACAATTGAATTTTTGGGGACCATTTTGGGTTTTTAAAATTTGAGGGACTAAAATGATTATTTATTTACACTTATGTTTTATAATTTTTTTTCTTGTTGATTGTCTAAATACCATATAAGATTGTAAGAAATAAACACATAAATGCATAAATTACTCGCAATATTGTTAATATTTTGAATTTATGGGTACCCACTAAGAATGGTAATGGGTCTGGATGAGTCAATATAGTGCACTATCTAGACCCGCCCCGTTCGACCATTTTGGGAAGTAGACATGCCCTAGACTCAGCGGATGCGCAAGTACCCATAAATTCAAAAAATGTTTAATAAACAACCTATATATATTTTTGCATATTCTTATAATCATGTGTGTTATTTTAGACAATAAAAAGGAAAAATGAGAATGATAGTTATAAAACATAATTAAAGTACAATTTCACAATTTAAATTTCATTAAAAATATAATTTTTTTTACTAAAAAACATAATTTAAAATAAGCCAATAAAACATACCAAACATCTAACATCCCTTCATCAACATAACATTACTTCATGATTATGGATTAATAAATATAACATCGTTACTTAAGAATATAATATCATAGTAATGACGAAAAACATGTTTAATTATTATTGTATATATATATATATATTTAAGAATTGCGAGTTTGGATACCAATAGGTCTGAGTACCTCATTATTTAGATCTAGACTCATTCAACAGTGGGTTTCAAAAAAAATAAGGATCCAGGCCAGATTCATTGCAGGCATTACCATTGTGTACCCGCAGATCCATGTACTCATTGTCATTCCTAGTACCCACAAATCTGTTGGATAACCAAGGACCCACAGGTAGTATACCCAACATGTATCAACACGAGTCTAGGGCAAGTTTGGATCCAAAATTGAAGCAATAGAGAAGGTTTGAGTAATACACTCCTCGAACATATCCAAACCTTATATCATCCCTATTTGTGAGATAATTGTTTTTGAGATTGGAAGGAACAGTTTAACTTTCCTTAAAGGAATCAAATACGGATGTTCACCTAGTGGAGCAAAGAAGAAGAGAAGGGAAGATAGATTGAAGAAGAAACATGAGTATTATTAAATTATCTCTTGCTTCTCGTCTATGTTCAAGAGAGGATTGCAGTAAACATCGGAGGATTAATTTTTTAGGGTGAAGATCTGAAATAAAGAAATATGGTTTATGATTTAAAATTTTGTGTTTACCTCTAGGGACTAATATGGTACTTACCAAAATCTTGAGGACTAAAACATATGTTTTTTTCTTGGAGATGGTGAGTAGGAAGAAGATAACACAAAACGACATCATTTTGTGCCTTATTTTTTTTAATAAAAGTCAAAACGATATGGTTTTGTGCCTTATTTTTTTTAATAAAAATCGAAATGACATTGTTTCACTGAGTTGACAAAAAATTCCAACATGGAATCGCCATGTGTGTCCATAACAGCACTAGGGATAGCAATGAGTACGAGCGGATACGAGTAGTAGCTATCCGCTAACTGTTTTAAAATCTTTAAGTGTTACATGTACTCGCCTATACCCGTGTGTATCATTGACAATTTGGGCAATGCTCATGGGACTTTACCGCTCGCTCACACTTATTGGATGGACAGGACATGAAAAATATGTTCATCCGCCCTTAAATGTCCATCCAATATGCCCTATTCACCCGCAAGTATTTCCAACGGGCAAAACGGGCGGCTCCGGCCATTATTAGATAAAGTGTTTAACATCAAATATGCTAATGTATATATGTTTTGTCAAATGTGAGAAAGTTTATTCCATTTGTTATATACGCATTCGTATATCAAATATAAGAAAATACTATCATTTTCTTATTATATATATGCATTTGTATTTTGTATATATATATATACATATATGCATATCTACTATTCATTTTGTATTTTGTATGTAAATTATGTACTATAATTATTTTGTATGATATTATGCATTTATATTTTGTATGCATTGTTCTATTTGTATGATCTTTTATTATGATAAATATATTTTCATACTTGTATATAAAATATATATTGTTTATTTTGTATGAAGTGTATATAAAATTAGATATATTTTTAGTTTTGTTTAGGGCAGCCCACAAGCCAACCTTGTCTATGTTTAGGACGCGCAATATCATGCCCTATTAAAAAACGGGCATGCACATGCCTACCCTAATTTAGATGGGCATTGCTTGGGCATTAGCAGGACAATCCTAATTACCGATACTACTTGTGTGAATACCAATGTGCGGGTTTTTCTGGGTATCCACGAATAGAGTGGGTACCATGAGTTTCCTGCATTATGAACTTTGTAGCAAATAAGAGGATTTCAATTAAACTAAGTAAACAAAAAATAAACACTATAACACATAGAAATAACACTATAAGCATACGGCAAAATATAACACTAGAAGCATACTTCAAAATGTATTCAGTCCACTTAGTAACACATAGAAATAACCTGATCATTATTTCATGATTAAATATTTGGACCAAATAAATATTTGGACCTTTTCAGGCATTCAAAGAAAGGCTTGGAACATGAAATTGAAGTTTTAAATACGGTTTCACTTTGTTCATGCAAACAATAATATGTTTAATGTATATTATCAGATTAATACCGACTACAAGAGCACTCTACACTCAATTATCAATTGTGTTGGATGTTTGGAAATAATATATGTATGGTAAAGTTGCCATGCGCATTTAACATAATATATGTATGCTTTGGAAAATAATATATGGACGCTTTGGAAAGAATACATGTATGGTTCAATTTATATTATCAAATTATTACTAACTACAAGAGCAGCCAATTACCATGCCCATGTAAAAGTTGATTTGCTGTAGTATCAAAATATGTATGGTACAATTGCATATGTATGAATAACACGATCTGTCATGAATCTAGATTTAGGGATTTGTTGTGAATCCTGGTTAACAGCAGTGAAGTATTATTCAATTTTCCTAATGTAGATCTAAGAATGTATGGGTAATTTTATAATTACATAAATAATGGGTACCTACTAGCACGGCTACCACAGTACCCATGTTCGCCCGTATATACGATGAGTATTTTAAAATACCCATTTCTAAAATCCACGGGAACCCGTTTTTGAACCGTGACTGTAGTCATGTGGATTTTACTCATGATTTTGGGTTTTTGCCATCCCTAATCACTGCTTAATGTCTCACGTAGGCAAGTGTGTTAAAGTTTAACAGACAGGTGAAATAGAAGGACTAACATGGTTTGATATTGCAAACATTAAGGACTAAAATTATAATTTGATAAGATCGAAAAATATGAGGGACTGAAATGAGTATTTAATCAATTAATATCATGAAAAACTTGGTCTTCAAAAGACTTGAGCTCAAGTTACAAGACCAATGGTTTTTTACCCCAGAGCCAATAACTTTAACATAGACATAATATTTAACTATACAACAATTAAGATCTTCCAATTTATATTTTCAATAATGGATATTATGAGCTTATGCTATAAACCTATGAATAAACATAGTACATACTAAAAGAAAAGACAAATGAGAGATTAAAAAATACCAACTGCAATAACGATACTGTACAATTACATAGATTAAAACATTAAAATCATACAACAAATAATATTATCACAAATGATGCCCGAGGTTAGTTTATCATTCGATCTAGTATTCAAATCCCCAATAAACTTATCTTTTATGTATGCTAATGTAATTTAACCAACTAATCTCCATCAATTTGCCAAAGGCCAAGACTTAAGGGGAAAGCAACTTGGAGTAGAAGTTGTCTACCAATAAGTAACAATTTCGTTGATTTTCCGGTATTCCAACTTGAGGTGTTTACATGATAAGCTTAGTCCGTTTGAGAAATCATATCTATTGATTATAAAATGTGCAAGGTGCGTTAAATATAGCTTAGTTTATATGTGGAAATCTCATGGTTGTATGAGTGACGAACCCAAACCCTCACTGGACTGTTCCACCTAATCAATCTCTCAATGCTCATTGACGAATCATTGTCATCGTTGACTATATCCAAATTTGTAATAACATTTATATCATCGTATCTTTCTATTTTCACCAACTACAAAATGCAATAATTCAATCACACTAACCTTAGTTATCCCATTAAGTATTTTAACAAAAAATTTCTAAATTTCAATTTTCACAAATATCACCTAAGCTATTCATCTTAGCCTCAATCCACTTTTATCATGGTATGTCTTACAAATGAGGTCAAGATGCTAACTTAATCATTTAATATCTAATGGAAAACCCAAACTTTCTATTTTCATAATTATCACCTAAATTAGTTGTCTTAGTCTCAATACACTTTTACCATGTCATGTTCCGAGGAAGAGTTCAAAATGCTAACTAAGTAATCTAATATCAATTGGCGAAGCCCCATCAAATGCCATTACACTTTATAAGTGCAAGAGTAGCATTTGATTCTCAATTAACTCCAATTATAAGATAGGGCAAATCACAAGTACATGATTATGTCATCAAGTAATAAAATATTGATTCCACGAGGACTCGAAAACTCCTTTAATTATAACAATTAATTTATACTTAACTCAAATAAGGAATAAAATTTAATTTTGAACAATTGCCAAGAATAATTATGAAAATAATCCAAAGGGATTGAAATCTAATTTAGGAAGATTTCTCAGGCTAAGGGTTACAGCCTTTACACTCGCAAATCCTTGTTTTGCTCCTTTTCATAAACTTTAGGTTGTGAGGGTGAATTGCTCTTTGATATGTGTCATCCTCTCTCGAGCTCTAGCACGTGTACTCAATTGAAGTCGTACCTACTCTCGTGGTACGATTATCAATCAAATCCTTTATTTGGATCTTTCTATCCAATCGTTTCGTAACAACCCAAAGTGAATTCTAGAAACCTCTGAGAATCCTAATACTACTCTTGTGAATTAGGATTCTAGTTTGAATAACTGAATGATCGGATAGTTGGGTTCACCTCTCGGTCCTTCCTCAATGTATCTAAGAGGTGTAATTTTTTGGTCAGACAACTCACACAAATAAAACTCAGTTTAATGATTCAGATCACAACACTCAATGAAATAGAAGTAAGAACAAGTATTTATTGAATGTAAAAGGGCATAGCCCTAATCCTAGAAACACATGGAATTACTCACTCAAGATGTAGAAGAGAATCCCAAATTCCAAATTAGAGAATTGTAATAAAAAAAATGTAAAATCCTTGAGGGAAAACCCTTATTTATCCTAATTACAAAATATTGGGCTAAGCTCAACAAAACAAATCAAAAAAATAGGAATATAATATAACATCTATCACTTCTTTTGATCCTTCAATTGTTCTTCGCATAGCCTCAACACTGAATTCAATCTTCTTGCACCCAATCTCTACTCTTTTTTGTTTTAATCCATCCAAACTGCACAACATAGCTAAAAACACCTGCTCAACCCAAACAAAGAGAAATAAAAGCTAAAAACAATCATAAAGTCCTAATTATGCCCTAAAATGCAAGTTAAATGCAATGCAAATGTAATATAATTTCACACTTATCAAATCCTCTCAAGCTTATCTCTTGCTTGTCCTCAAGCAAGTATTATGTCTAACTTTCACAATCATGAATGATGATATATAAACTATGACCCAAAATAACAAGCAATCTAATGTTTATTTTGAAACAATCCAGACACAAGACAATACAATCATAAACAAATTTAATTCAAGCTAAGTCCTTAAGTCATAACAATTGCATGAAATAGGGTCACTCTTCTCTCATCACTCTCACGTGTTTAAGGGTCATAGTGTTTCGCTCAAAAAATTTCATGAAAGTAAATTACCATATGCTTGATTATAGACCAAATCGCCACTAAGTGTATTTGAATGCATGCAAAAATCAAGAGATCTTTAAATGGTTGTAATGGGGCCAATGTAATGATTTAAGGTGGGATAGTCAAAGAAAGGATAATTCAAAAGGCTTACAAATGTTTCCTAAAATACTTAAACCTTTTAGACATCTGATTAAAGCATTGAGATTATCTTGATAGACCTTACTTTATCATATGACATTTTTTCAATCAACCTTTCTCCTTACAACATACTTTTTTTTTTCCAGTATCTTCTCTTTTAGTATACTTTGTATTTCTTCTTTTTTCCTTTTCTTCTTCTTTTTTTTATTTTTTTTTGTTGACATTTTCTAAAAGAGAAAAAATGAAATTTATTTATTTATTTTCTTATTCACCTTTTTATGGACACTTTCATCACACATGACACTTTTACTTTTCTCATTGCTTCAACCAAACATCATAAATTACACCAAACCCCAATTTGAGTAACTATGAAAAATCATTAAAGTTCAGGCTCAAAAGTGGACAACTAATGAGTTTTCAATGTTTATAGCAAGCAATTGAAGGTCAAAAGAAAAAGTCCTAATTGCCTCTATCATTTTAATGCATACAGACAGACTTCAATCTTGAAACGATCACAAATCAAGTTCTAGAATATACAATCATAGAAAATTATACACTCATAAAAGAAAAAAAATGGGTTTTATGTAATTGTCAATTCAAATCAGAACCCTTATTGTGTTTGGCTCAAGATTCTCACATTTGGTACATTCAACAAAAGTTATGAAACAAAGACCTTTATTTAACCAAATTTAATTCATAATTGTCAAATCTAATGTCTTTCATGTTATTATTCTATCAGCAATTTTTTTCTTCAATGAGGGTCATAGATCAACAATCATCATTCATGCATACTTTTTCATTTATAGCAGATAGACAACGCATAGAATAAACTAGAGATAGATGATATATGAGACATATGATAATGCATGATAATATGAATATTCAACCTAAAAAATTTAAAATCTATATGGTAAACATGGAATGAATGAACTATCTAAATGCTAAACCTCCTCAAGCTTAGAAATTTACATTGTCCCCAATGTAAAAATCTAAACAATAAGAGAAAGAAAGGGTTAACTCATGTGGCAATTATAAGTGGTTGGCTTCATTGGGTGTAGTGGAAGTACCTGCAAAAGAAGAGAAAAATGTCCCAAATGGCCATATGTCCTAAATGGACTAGGTGGAAATATCTTGGGCAACAACGCCATTTTTTTGTGGCCGACACTATATACATCCCCCTACAAAGGCTCTGAACTCAGGGAGGCACTAAAGCCGACACTAAAACACTAAAATTAATGAATTTAAAAATGTACCTATAACATGGGTTGCCTCCCACGAAGCGCTCGTTTAACGTCATTAGTTTGATGGTTGATCTTTGTAGCTCATGTAGGATCCAAGAGGGCTATGTTTGTTTGTTTCTCTAGTCACACATCTGCTAGATAATGCTTCAAACTTTGACCATTCACCTTGAAGTTTCCCCTTTCCTCATTCCATATCTCAACAGTTCCATAAGGGTAAACCTTGGTGACTCTGAACAGACCTGACCATCTAGAGTTTAACTTCCCAGGAAAGAGCCTCAATCTAGACTTGTAAGAGAACTAGTTTCTCTACTTGGAATTCTCTGCGGAGTATGTGTTTGTCATGCCATCTTTTTTTTCTTTCTTTGTAAGTATGAGCATTCTCATAAGCATCCAACTGTAGTTCTTCCAACTTTTGTAGTTGGAATTTCCTCTTTTCTCTAGCAACTTTCAGATCAAAGTTTATAAATTTGACTGCCCAATGCGCCTTATGCTCTAGTTCCACTGGAAGGTGGCAAGACTTATCATACATAAACCTAAATTGTGACATACCAATAAGTGTTTTATATACAGTACGGTAAGCCCATAAAGCATCATCAAGCTTTAAGGACCAATATTTCCTGCTCCTATACACTCTCTTCTCCAATATGTTCTTAATCTCACGATTTGATACTTCCACTTGACCACTTGTTTGAGGGTGGTAAGAGGTACCAACTCGATGAAAAACACCATACTTCTTCAAGAGGTTTTCAAAATGTCTTTCAATGACGTGTTAGCCTCCATCACTAATAACTAGCATCGGGACCCCAAACCTTGGAAATATGATCTTGGTAATAGTTTGATGACCATTTTAGCATCATTGTGTGGAGATGAAATTTCCTCCACCCACTGAGAAACATAACCGACTGCCACCAAGATATATTTGTTGTTGTTTGAAGTAGGAAAAGGTCTCATACAGTCAATCCCCATACATCAAATATCTCTACCTCAAGGATGGGGTTCATTGGCATTTCATGCCTTTTTGATATGTTCCCCACCCTTTGGC
>NW_017716675.1:188172-213390 GCF_001865875.1 Lupinus angustifolius
GCAGAGTGACAACAACTCAGGATCTTTGACACTTCTTCTGGAACACATCTTCTATAAATATCGTCAGCATAGAGTCAATAGAGGTAAGGATCATCCCAGATATACTTCTTCAGATCTGAGAAGAATTTCTTTTTTTGTTGCAGTGTCATTTCAAGTGGAAGAATCTTGCTGACCAAATAGTTTACAAAGTCAGCATACCAAGGTGCCTCTACAGTATCGAGGAGGAGGAGTTGTTCATCAGGAAAGGAATCATCAATAGGTATGTCCTCCTCCCCTCCACTTGGATGTTCAAGCCGAGATAAGTGATCTGCAACTGGATTTTCTGCCCCCTTTCTGTCAACAATCTCCAGATCAAATTCTTGTAGAAGGAGAACCCATCGAATGAGATGTGGCTTGGCTTCTTTCTTACTCATCAAGTATCTCAGGGCTGAGTGATCAGTATGGACTATAACTTTAGAACCGACTAGGTAGGACCTAAATTTTTTGAAGGCAAACACAACAACTAGTAGCTCCTTCTCTGTGGTGGCATAGTTGACTTGAGCTCCATCAAGTGTTTTGCTTGCATAGTAGATTGCTTGCATCTTCTTTTCATTCTTTTGGCCCAACACTGCTCCCACAACATAGTCACTAGCATCACACATCACTTCAAAGGGAAGATTCCAGTCCGGTGATTGCAATATTGGTGTAGTGACCAATTCCTCCTTCACCCTGCAAAACGATTCTAGACAAGTACCACTAAAAAGAAATGCAATATCTTTCATTAAAAGGTCAGAAAGAGGTTTCGCAAATTTTGAAAAATCTTTTATGAATCTGCGGTAAAATCCTGCATGGCCTAAGAAACTCCTAATACCTTTTATGTTAATTGGTGGTGGCATATTTTTTATTACTACAATTTTTGCCCTATCCACCTCTATCCGTTCTCCTGAAATTAAATGTCCCAACACAATACCCTCGCGCACTATGAAGTGACATTTTTCCCAATTTAATACAAGATTCACTTCCTTACATCTCTGCAATATTTTTGTCAAATTTGTTAAGCAGTCATCAAATGAAAGTCTATAAAAAGAAAAATCATCCATAAAAACTTTCATTATGTTTTCTATAAAATCAGAAAATATTACACTCATGCATCTTTGAAAAGTGGTTGGGACATTACATAGCCCAGAAGGCATTCTCTTATAGGCAAATGTGCCATAAGGACATGTGAAAGTAGTTTTCTATTGGTCTTCAGGGTAAATAGGGATTTGATGAAATCCCGAGTACCCATCTAAATAGCAGAAATATTCATATGTAGAAAGCCTTTCAAGCATTTGATTAATGAATGAGAGAGGGAAGTGATCTTTCCTAGTGGTTGTGTTTAATTTTCTATAATCAATGCACATTCTTCAACATGTGACTGTTCTAGTTGGTATTAATTCATTTTTCTTATTTTTCACAACAGTCAATCCTCCCTTTTTAGGAACCACATGAACTGGATTCACCCATTCACTACCAGATATAGGATATATTACCCCATCATCTAAAAGTTTCAGGACTTATTTCCTAACCACTTCTTTCATATTAAGATTTAGTCTCCTCTGGTTTTCAATTGAAGTTTTATGATTAGGTTCCATGAAAATTATATGCATGCAAAAACAAGGGTTTATACCTTTTATATCATCTAATGTGTATCATATTACCTTCATGTGCAATCTCAGGACCCTTAGCAATTTTTCAGTTTCCAATTTATTTAATTTAGCATTAACAACAACTGGATAAGATGAATTAGGTCAAAGAAAGTCATACCTGAGGGTGGAGGGTAGTGTTTTTAATTCAATTTTAGGTATTTCCCCTCCTCCCAATCTTCAGATTTGGGCATTACCTTCAAGGTCTCATCTTGCGGGTTGTGAGGAAGTGTTGGGCTTGCATTCAGAAATTCAATAACCTCAAGCCATTTTCTCATCAACGTATGAAATGTCACCATCTACTATGCTCATCTCTAAGGGATCCTTAGATTGCACTCTAGCTGCTTTCTCTTTCACAACTTGGTTCAACATATCAATCCTAAAACATGAATCCTCAAGAGAAGGTTGTTTAATAGATTTTGCAATATCAAATTCAACCTTTTCAGCCCCTATGCTTAGGGAAAGTTTTCCATTCTTTACATCAATTATAGCACCAACAGTAGCCAAAAAGGGTCTACCTAATATGATTGAGATTTTTTAATCCTCTTCCATCTCTAGTATTACAAAATCTGCTGGAATGAAAATTTTCCCAACTTTGATAGGAACATCCTCCAAGATGCCTATAGGGAATTTAACTGGCCTATCTACTAATTGAAGTGATATAGTAGTGGGTTTTAGTTTACCCACTTCGAACTTTTTGCACACAGATAAGGGCATGAGACTCACACTTGCCCCTAAGTCACATAAGGCGTGATCAAAACTAGTATTTCCAATTAAACGTGGGAGAGAAAAACTACCAGGAACTTTTAATTTAAGAGGGAATTTATTTTGAATTAAAGCACTGCACTCTTCAGTTAAAGCGATTGTTTCATAATCCTCTAGTCTTCTTTTTTTAGATAAAATATTCTTAAGAAATTTTGTGTAAGCGGGCATCTCCTACAGTGCTTCAGTGAAGGGTAAGCTGATATATAATTTCTTAAAAATATCCAAAAATTTCTCAAATTTCTTTTCTAATTTTTCCATTGCTAATCTTTGGGGAAAAGGAATTGGTGGTACATATGGTGGTGGAGCTACATACTTAGACATCTTTTCAAAATTTTGTTCCCCTTCAGGAGGTTGTGTCTCAGTATGTTCCTCTTCCACTTGTGCATTTTTCCTAATTTGAGGAATATCACTTAGTTTCTTTCCACTCCTTAATTTGAAAGCTTTACAATATTCATTATTTGGACTTTTTCTGGCTGTCCTGGAAACATCCCTATTTGTCTATTATGATAACTAGCTTGTTGGGCAATTTGTGTTTCCAACATTTTACCATGAATGGTCAGGTTTTCTATTTTAGAATTCAAGTCATTGAGCATGTTTGAAAAACTTTTATTAATCATGACTTGATCTTCATGAAATTTATTTTGGTTAGCAAGCAATTTTTCCTGACCTTCCATTAATGTTTTAAGAGTAGGATGAATAGGAGAAGATTGTACCTATGGAAACCTTATTGGAGGTTTCCTGTTACATGGTCCATCCTGGTATTGATGATTCAGGGTGTTGTTGCTCCTCCAAGAAAGGTTGGGATTGTTCTGCATGTATGGTGGGTTGAATTGTTGGCCGCTCCTCTCCTTATAGTTATAGTAGTTGCATGATTCAGGTTGTTCATTAGTCAAGGCTCCATGTTCAGATTCAGTGAAATGTTTGCATTCAGACCACTCATGCCCTTTTGCTCCACACTCCTCACGTATTGCAGTAGACCCAATAACATTAACATGATACTTTTCTAGCTTTCCAAACCTTTGAGAAAGGTTCTACAATGTGGAAATTACCTTCTCCATCTGATTGCCTGAATATTATGCACCAGAGTCTCTTCTTGGATGGTATCTCCTCTCATTCGCCCATTGGTGATGATTAGAAACCACATTCTCTATGATCTTTGAAGCAACATCAATTCCTTTGCACATAAAGGCACCACCTACTGAAGAGTCCAATAGTTGTCGTGATGGAAAGTCTAGCCCACTGTAGAAGTACTGAACCAGTATCCAAGGTGGAATACCATGATGAGGGCAAGCTTCAGTCAATTCATTTAATCTTTCCCAAGCTTCAGCAATTGACTCCCCATCCTTTTGACTGAAGTCCTGGATGAGGTGCCTATATTTGTTGAGAAAAGCCTCCTCCAAAGTTCGCCATGTTGCTTGAATTTCAGAATTTTGGTTCCTTAGCCACGTCTTAGTTCTGTCTCTAAGGGAATATGGAAACATGCAGAGACGAATAGCATCTTCAGAAGCCCCATGAATCCTCACTATCTCACAAAATTCCAAGAACTGATCAATATGGGCATTAGGATCTTCATGAGCTCCACCTCCAAATTGGTTTTCCATCACCAATTGGATTAGAGCATATGGCAAAGAAAATTTTTCTGCCTCAATAGCTGGCCGAATTATTCCAGGAGGTGAACTACGAGCATTATGGACTGCATAGTCGTGAAGTGGTTTTTCATCTCGTTCAGCCATGGTTTATACACACACGTCTTTCTCTTGCTCTTTCTCTTTGTTGCCTTCTTCTTCTACGAAAAGTTCTTTCTGGCTCTGAATAGTAATTTGAACTTTCCATAAACCAAATCTGCAACCTACAAAGTTACCAAGAAAAAGGAAAACGCGTAATAAACTAGAGTAAAGTAATGAATTAATTGAGAATTAAGGAAATTTTGACACATTCCTCGGTAGCGGCTCCAAAAACTTGATAGGGAAAATCGCAAGTGCACGATTATGTCGTCAAGTAATAAAATATCGATTCCACGAGGACTGGAAAACTCCTTTAATTATAACAATTAATTTATAATTATGTCAAATAAGGAATAAAACTGAATTTAGAACAATTCGCAAGAATAATTATGAAAATAATCAAAAGGGATTGAAATCTAATTTAGGAAGAGTTCCCATGATAAAGGTTACCGCCTTTACACTCACAAATCCTTGTTTTGCTCCTTTTCATGAACTTTAAGCTGTGAGGGTAAATTGCTTTTTGATATGTGTCATCCTCTCAAGCTCCAACACGTGTACTCAATTGAAGTTGCACCTACTCTCGTGGTATGGTTATCAATCAAATCCTTCACTTGGATATTTCTATCCAATCGCTTCGTAGCAACTCAAGGTGAATTCCAGAAACTCACGAGAATCCTAATACTACTCTCGTGAATTTGGATTCTAGTTTGAATAATTGAATGGTCGGATAGTTGGGTTCACCTCTCGGTCCTTCCCTAATGTATCTAAGAGGTGTAATTTGTTGGTCAGACAACTCACACGAATAAAACTCAATTTAATGATTCAAATCATATCACTCAATGAAATAGAAGTAAGAACAAATATTTCTTGAATTTAAAAGGGCATAACCCCAATCCTAGAAACAAAGGGAATTACTCACTCATGATGTATAAGAGAATCTCAAATGCTAAATTAGAGAATTGTAATGTAAAAAAAGTGTAAAATCCTTGAGGGAGAACCCTTATTTATCATAATTACCCAACAAAACAAATCTAAAAAATAGAAATATAATATAACATTTATGAATTTTTTTTATCCTTCATTTATTCTACTTATAGCCTCAACAAATAAATTCATAATGACATATACATCATCATGAAAGTAATTGAGGAACCTTATTTTCTATCTGAGTTCCTTAATCTATAAGTTTCACTGACTTTAGAGGTTATCAAAGTAATCTAAGACCACATTCTTCTCCCCCACCTTCAACATAGTATCCACTTGACCCAAGAATCATCATTAATTACTCTAATTTGAGGGTTTTTAAGTACGTACTTCCCTGAATGAATGCCAATACCAACATCCTTAAAGATTTGGTTTTGTGGACAAGAACTTATGGTTACTTGTTTTGAAAAGATACTGCACACTTGGTTCACCATTTCCCACTAGATGTCCAAGACATTCTTTATGGTATAATATTGAAGGTATTAAACCACCAGCTGGTTGCACCGACATGAAGTTAAAAGCTGAAGTTGGCTTGAAATTAATGAGGTGGTTTGGACGTGGGAAGACCGATAAAGCCCGAATACGGAGAGTAAATTAAATAGGCTAGTTCGATTCCTAGACAAAGAGAGAAGGCAAGAAAAATCGTAGTCGAAAAAATTAGGAAAAATTTAGATACCAACAAACATGACTTATGATAGAGCATTAAAGCATTATAGCGTCATTAAATCCATGTAGTTGACCTCACCTAGTAGGATTAACGCTTAGCATAAGGTCTTTGTTGATTAATTTGTATATGAGGCATCATAGGAAATGAATTACTACTCCATCCATTAACAATTATCTTCATTGTTATCAATTGCAATCTCCATCACCTGACGCAGTTACAACTTTGAAGTGACCGCCATACCGCATCACAATGTAATTACGATGTAACACTGAATTACAATGATGTAGACACATCTGGCCATAGTACAACCACATCGCACCGCAATCAGGTCGCATTAAATACAAAAATATTTTTTTGAACACAAAAAATTATACCACAAAAGCTACAAACTGCATCTAAACGACCAAAATGACCAAATGACATTAATCACAATCGCGATTGTGATCACATTTTAAAACACTCTCTATATTACTAGAGGATTCTACTATATTCTCCTCATCCTTCACTATCTTAGACTTATATACATCATACAAAATACACCACCATTCAAGGAGGAATCTTTCAGCTTTTGAGGAGAATCAATCATAATGTAATATTTGTTACCGCTTTGGTCTTCTTCCTTGAAATCTCAGAAGCAGCATTTTAAATTGCGGTTGCAGTAACTGTTGCGATTATTGTGATTATGGTCATTATGGTCATTGTGATGAAGATTTTAGTGTATTAAATATGTCTCTAAGCTCTTGACATATGTCAAGGCTTTTCTTATTTCTCGCACATGTCTTATGAGTATGATGGTCCTTTTTTCTCTTGACAGGTAAAACAAATGCCTTGGCTCGTGATTGAGTTTTTTTTGCTCGTGCTCAAGATCTTTTGACCGAGACACATGGATGGATCATAGCTTACTTTAGGACTTTGGACTCTGGCCATGACTAGCAAATTCTGACCGAAGTAGTGTTGCACTTGATCGTGTGTTTTTGGCCTTGCCTGATGCGCACCATCAAAATTCTTGGCGCATCAGTTGGCCTCATTGGCACATCACCATATGGGCCTCATGGTGCATATTAGGCAGTCTCTATGGCCCATGTTGGTGCATCGCATCCCCTTTCAGTTATTTAGCAGTAGAGCTCTTAACTTTTGCACATGTGTTAAATATGTTTCTTGCCTAGTTAGTTAACATTAGTTAGTTTGTTATTTTTATGGTTGCTTCTTTTACAAGCAACCATGTGCTAGTTATGTTCTATATATATCAAGAGATTCACTTTTTAATCACTAATCAAACAATTCAATAAAATTAAACACAAATTCAGTTTCTTCCACGTCTTCTTTTATGGTATCAAAGCTCTCCAAATGAAAGCTCTACTACTAAAGCCATTATTATGTTTTCTTTTTCCACATCAAAGCCATTCTGCTTTCTTCCCTTTTCTACATCATAGTCATGGACACTGAATCAGATGAAACACAACATCTACACCAAGTTGTTGACTTCTCACAAAATCCAACAAATCCTTATTACCTTCATCTAGGTGAGAGTCTAAGTTTCATATTGGTATCACTTCCCCTAGATGGAATAAATTATCACTCATGGTCAATATCCATGAGGAAGAGACTAGTATCAAAGAACAAATTCAAGTTTATAAATGGTGCAATACAAGTTCCTCTGCCAACCAATCCAACTTATGATTATTGGGAAAGATGTAACACCATGGTGTTTTCTTGGATCACAAGGTCAGTTACTCAACAAATTTCTCGAAACACCGCATACACGGACAATGCTCAAGAACTATGGGAGGATCTCAAGGAACATTTCTCGAAGGGTGATCATTTTAGAACATTAGACCTCATACAAGAAATCCACTCAATAAAGCAAGGATAGTCGATTACAAAGTAGGAACCAAAGGTTTCATTTTATTTGACCTATCCTCTATATACATTTTCCTGCTTGGCATGACATTTTCCATGAACACGTGTTCCCCTACCAATCCCACCAAACCCCACATAAGCCTACAAATGAGCTAGTTACAACTAAACAACCTTCCACCATTTTTAACATTGATGAACCCACCTCAACTACTTCCCATTCCCCGAACAATACCACATTGCCTTTTTCAAATATTGATCATTCTACACCATCCTCCCCACCTATTACTCAAATCCATGCCCTATACATTAGACGATCCCATAGGATTTCTCAGCCCCCTAAGTATCTCCAATATTATCATTGCAAACTTTTCACCACCAATTCTACCCATCCCCACCACAACATCAGACATCCCCTCAGTGTTGTTCTTTCATACACCTCCATCTCATGTATTCATTTACCCCTTACCCTATCCATCACCACTCATATAGAACCCAAGACTTATAACCAAGCCATCAAATCCCAAGAGTGGATCAGGGCCATGAATACTGAATTATAGGCCTTACATCATAATAACACCCGGATTCTTGTCACCCTTCCACCCAACAAACATACCATAGGATCCAATTGGGTTTACAAATTGAAATACAACTCTGGTGGAAGTATTGAGAGGCACAAGACATGCCTTGTGGCCAAAAGGTATACCCAAACTGAGGGCCTTAATTACAATGAGACTTTTACCTCTGTCATAAAACTTACAACTGTCAAATTAATCCTAGCATTAGAAGCTAGGCAAGGCTGGACATTGCATCAACTTGATGCCAATAATGTCTTCCTTCATCGAGACCTTGATGAAGAGTTTAAATGCCTATACCATAAGGGGTTCATTGTTTCTAAACTAAAAAATCCTTATATGACTTGAAACAAGCCAATAGCAAATGATTTACCAAATTGTCCATTAGTTTACATTCCTTAGGTTACAAGCAATCTAACCATGACCATTCCTTGTTTACAAAATCTCACCATACTCATTTGACAACCCTCTTAATTTATGTAGATGATTTAATTTTGGCTGGCAATGATCTACATGAAATACAATTTATGAAACTCCATCTTGACAAATCTTTCAAAATTAAAGACTTAGGAACCTTGAGGTATTTCTTGGGTCTTGAGGTTGCAAGGTCTAAACTTGGCATCACCCTATGCCAACGAAAATATACCTTGGAATTACTAGATGATACTGGTTTCTTGACCCTGTCTTCTATTTGCATCAAAATGACAGTGCCCCTTTTCATGACCCTATCTCCTATAGACAGATTGTAGGTAGACTTTTGTATCTGAACCAATACTCGTCCTGATCTAAGTTTTTCCATACAACAACTTTTCCAATTCATGGATGCCCCTACTATTAAGCATTACAAAGCCATGACTCGTGTCCTTCGTTACATAAAAGGGACCCCTGACCAAGGATTACTTTATAGTACTAGTTCCATTCTTCAAATTAAAGGGTTTTCTGATTCATATTGGGCCACATGCCCTGACACAAAGAAGTCTATTTTGGGGTATTGTAAGTTTTTAGAGGACTCATTGGTCTCTTGGAAATCCAAGAAACAAAATACAGTCTCAAGATCTTCTTCCAAGGCTGAATATCGTTCTCTTTCTATTACCTCTTGTGAGGTACAATGGTTAACTTACCTCCTTGGAGACTTTCAAGTGCCTTTTAAAGAACTTGTTCTTATGTCTTGTGACTCTGATTCTGCACGATACATTGCAGCCAATGTAGTGTTTCATGAGCGTATGAAACATATAGAAATTGAATGTCATGTTGCTAAGGAAAGATTGGAAAACAAACTTTATCATCTTCTTCTCATATCCACTAAACAACAAGTGGCTGATATTTTAACAAAGCCAATAGAGTTATTAATATATACTCTACAGCTTGAGGGGCTATTAAATATGTTTGTAATCTCTTGACTTATGTCAAGGTTAAGTCAAGGTTTTTCTTAGTTCTAGCACATGCCTTATGAGCATGATGTTCTTTTTTCTCTTGATAGGTAAAACGAATGCCTTGGCTCGTGACTGAGTTTCCTGATCGTGCTCAAGATTTTCTGACCAAGACAACTAGATGGATTGTGGCTTACTTTAGCACTTTGGGCTCTGGTCATGACTAGCAAATTCTGATCGAAGCAGTGTTGCACTTGACCGTGTATTTTTGGCCTTGCATGATGCGCACCATCAGAATTCTTGGCACGTCAGTTGGCCTCATTGGCACAACACCAGATGAGCCTCATGGTGCATATTATGCAATCTCTAGGGCCAATGTTGGTGCATTCCCTTTCAGTTATTTAGCAACAGAGCTCTTGGCTTTTATACATGTGTTAAATATGTTTCCTACCTAGTTAGTTCACATTAGTTAGTTTGTTAGTGTTCTGGGTGCTTCTTTTACAAACAAATGTGTGTTAGTTATATTCTATATATTAAGAGATTCACTTTGTAATCACTAATAAATCAATTCAATAAAATTACACACAAATTCAGTTTCTTCCATATCTTCTTTTATAGTGTGAATTATTTTATGATTAAAAAAAAATTTAAATTTGATGCGGTCTGATGCGATCCAAATGTGGTCTAATGCAGTTAAATTACAACTCGATATGACTACATCAATGTGAGTTGGAGTCACACCGCAATTACGATGTGATACGATTGTGGTGATCATCGCAATTACAATATTGCAGCCGCATCCGGTGATGCAGACTGCATTTTAAATCAGTGCAAAGTGTGGTGCATTACCTTTTTCATCATGTAATCATGCAAATACATTAGAAACAATTTATCAGCGTTCCCGTTCCAAGATATCATTATCTGGACTGGAAGACATCACAATTAGCCTATGCTTCTTCTCTCCATGGTTGATTAGGAACAAATAGATAAAAATCTTTTTTAAGGGCTCAACCACAAAGTTATAAAGAGTTAGGGATCAAAGTTACAAATGATATTCCCTCAGTTTTTAGGCATGAAATTAATCCATTTTGGGGTACGTGAGTGCCTCCCAACAAGTGTCATTCTCATGAATCAAAACATTAGTCATCTTAAGAATACAGTAGGGCCTTATACCACTAGATCAATAACTTATTGGTAGAATGAAAATAATATTATCGAAGAAAGTATCAGTGGTGAATATTAATAAGTAAATTATTTACAAAAAGATAAATATTATAAAATATTTAATGTAAACTTAATAATGGGAATTTCAAAAATTATGAATAATTTAACATCATAGTAAAATAATATTACTTACTAAAAAATATATCTTTGAAACAAAACCCACTCTTAAAAAATAAAAATTCACTAGAATTTGACATAATCCACGAAATAACTTGACTTTTAAAACAACTAGAGTTATTAGATGATCATTTTAAAATTAACTATTCATTTAAAGGTCATATATATATAAATGATAATGTCATGCTTTGGACAAAGTTAATGTTGGATGCCCAAATCAGAGTTATTGGATGAATTGGTATTAGAGACACAAGTCTAAGCAATTATCCTTAGTGGACGCATAAGTCTTTATATGCTTAGCCCATAAAGATAGCTTAGCTTGAAAGAACACACTTTCTATTGGACACAAAACCAACATATTTAATTTTTAAGCTTTGAGCCCATTTGTCCAAAATTATTATAATGTTTTTCATGTATTATGAAGTATATACATAAACTTTATAACTAATACATATAATCAATTTAGATATTTTGATTATGAGCACATATCATTGTGTAATCAGTTCAATACATCATATCAATATAAATATGTTAAATGATAAAAGTGAAAGATTACAAGAGACATGAAAATACTCATTAAACATATAAAAACAACTCATTCTCATAAAACTAAGATAATACTCTCAGACTTGGACCACATCATGTCTCATCTATGTTATACAAAATTAATCATTTGTTGGTCATCAAAAAACAAAGATTATATAATGTTCATCACAAAACCCTTTTTGTGCTAATAGTCTTAGTTAAGTGCTCTGATTGATAAAAGAAAAACCCATATATCTAATGCGATAAGAGTCCACTAGAAAGACGGAGATGCAAATATAAGAAGAACCCATAACATGACTTCCATGTTTTTTATAGTTATGGTAGTAAATAAAATCTTAATTCTTATTTAGATCACATACAATATTTTATAATTTATTACAACTCCCAATAAAATAAAAATAATATGTATTTTTCCCATAATGACAAACATCTTTCTTGTTCTTATTTGGGTTCCGCAACATCTACCTTTTTCTCACAATATCTATATCTCTACTCACTTTCCCTTGACGGCTAAGAATTGTTCTTAGAACAAAAATTATAGAATGACACAGTGAAGAACAGAGTAAGAATATTCTTATTTCGTTAAGAACAATCATTATAGTTACTCTTATTAACTGTCATTTTTAAATCTGGACCATTAATTTATTTTTGGAGACATATTACAATCTTTGTCCTGTCTAATCTCTTTTCTGGTACCGGATACCATTCAAATTCATTTGACATATAAGATAGTTTTGCATTAAAAACCTTATTATATATATAGAAACATTAGACTAATTCCACCGTGAATGCTGGCATAGCAGCCCAAAGAGGTGGACAAAATGCAAGAACAATATTTGATGTTTTAAGTTGTTGGAATTCATGTGCTCTTACGTAAGATTGGTAACAATTTCAGGGAAACATGATTTTGATGTTTGAAAAGATAATTGATGGGGAATAAGGAATCAAAGGGTTAATTGGGCTCTTTAAGAATATGTTATCTTAAACTGTATTCTAAATCATATTCCGGACCAATGAAAACATGATATATGAATTAAAAAATTAAATATTAAATATTTTTCTGTTTTTTCTTTAACATTATTGGTTTGAGACATAATTTAGAACAACAAATTCTTATCCTTTTAACTTACCTAAAAAAACAAGAAGAATATTGAGGCATCTGACCATGCATTATAATTTGACGTTTCAAAATGAGTTTGAATTTTGAACAATATTCAGTTTGAAGCCTCTTTTCAAAGGTGTATGCGCGTACCCTAAATTCTGTTTATATTTGAAACTCTACTAAAATTTTCAAAGTTCAAACCACATGCGTCTCTTGTCATTATCACCCAACGTACAATATGAATCGTACATGTATATACATAGAGAGAAAAAAATGTATGCCACAGTATATGAATTTTATAAAGTGTAGGAATTTTTTTTAAAGGAATAATGAATATAGTGACTTACACTAATATTATGAATATTATATTAATATACATATGGGTCATATTTACCTAACATGACAAATATTGACGATATTTATAACGCATGTCTTCAAGAATGCGTGTGCATTTTTATTATCTAATAACTCAATATTACACCAGTTTAAAAGTAAAAAAATTAGATATATCTTAGGTAAATAAGGACCTTATACACACTCATAAGCATAAATTGTTAGAGTGATACCCTAGCAGTGAAGAATTCTAATATACTAAAGGAGAACATAAAAAATAGGTAATTTTTATTGATGTCCTTTGAATGAGGGTTAACATTACTTAAATAGTACTTGAAATCTAATTTATGGATTAATGAAATATAATCTTAATCCAGTTATTTGGTAATTAAGTCTAAAAATAACAAAATATAATCTTATCATAATCTTCTCCTAATTACATAAGATAATCTTTAAATTTAGGAGGTAGTTTTATATCTCTTTTGGGCCTTCATGTGATACTGGACTCAGAGGGAGATCCAGGCGGTCCAACATTGCCCGGTTCTTCAAGGGACACTTTGTCCTCAAGGTTGATTCAATGTGGAGCTGCTTATTTTTGTCCTTGTGTGTTGCATCGATTGTATCTGTAGGGAGGGAAAATGAGTTTGATTCCATGTGTTGTGTTGCATTGAGTAAGGGTGCACCTGTAGCTTTGTCTTCTTCTTGTGGTGTTACGTAAGCCATCTTGCCACACGGTTGGTTCTTTTTGGGCGTGAGATTCACGTGTGGCTAATTGGAGTAGGCTATGTGGGAAGTTTCTTCCCCTATTGTATTATGCCTTGTTTTGGGTAGTGTGATGACACATTGCTCAATATTATTTTTGTTGTTGTGCTTTTACGAAGTGCAATTAATGCCTTGTTGAACTATGAGAATTTGAATATCTTTAAAGATATTTTGTGTGAAGTTATTGGTATGACCACCTAGTGTTTGGGAGGGCAAACAATTTTGGACGGTGGTATTTATTAGTGATGTACCATTGTTTGCATCTAATGGTTGCACGTGTCCACAAGGTAGATCCAATGGTGGGGTTTGTTGTTGGGCTTCTGGGCCTTTACTTTAATTCCTTAACTGATCAGTTGGGGTCTCTAACGTATACTTTTGTAATTGTTTTTGGTGTCTTTTATTCTCCTCTAGCAACTGTGTGAGTTGTTCTCTAAAATTACTTTCTTGAGTATTAGTACCCTCATTTTCCATGCGGGGTGATATTTTTTGTGTTGTAATGTTTTCCTTTTCACCTTTTTCCTTGCTGGTGTCCAATTGTGTCCCTCTTTCTTGTATATCTATACTTTTTTCGTCTTGTTTCCTTTGCTCAGATCCCTGTCCTTTAATGGTCAGTTCCGGTTGTATTTTCAACTGTGGTTCTTGGTCGTGATAGGGTCTCAATCATGAAACACGCACAACATTGTGTATTTGGGCTGGTGTTGGTAGGTCCAGTTCATACGCCACTTATTCGGCATAGTATTTTAAATGGGTCACAATATCGTTTCGATAATTTTTATGATTGGCGATGTGCTACTGTGATTTGTCGGTATGGTTGTAGCCGAAGTAAAATCAGTGCGCCGACTTCAAAGGTACGTTCCTTTCTCTTTGAATTGACATAGGATTTCATCCTTTGTTTGGCCT
Organism: Lupinus angustifolius; assembly: GCF_001865875.1. NCBI lineage: Eukaryota > Viridiplantae > Streptophyta > Magnoliopsida > Fabales > Fabaceae > Lupinus > Lupinus angustifolius. The sequence continues at coordinate 202,763 of NW_017716675.1, forward strand.
TAAATAAATTTGCTCGTAACGAAGCTAACAATGTCTTCCTTTCGCATAGGATCTCGTCTAAGTGTGCATCTTGAGCTCTCCCAGGAATATAATTTGTAAAATTTGGTGGGGAACGGTCGTATAGTGGTAAAAAGGGTGTCATTCCGATGGTTGAGTGCTTACAAGTGTTGTACCAGTACTCAGTGAAATATAAAAAACTGAACCATTTGGTTGGATGCTCACTTGTGAAACAACGTATGTAGCTCTCCAAACATCTATTCACTACTTCAGTTTGACCATCAGATTCAGGATGGTATGCTGAACTAAAATATAGGCGTGTACCTTGTAGTTTAAAAAAACTCCTTCCAAAACATACTTACAAAAAGTGAATCTCTGTCTGACACAATAAAACGAGGGGTTCCATGTAGTTTGTATATTTCTTTTGTGAATCTTGTTGCTAACTGTTTTGCTGTGAACTTGGCAGGGAGTGCCACAAAGTGAGCAAACTTGGTAAGGTGGTCCACTACTACCCAAATGACCGTATGGCCGAATCATGGTGGTAGACTTGTTATAAAATTCATTGAGATGTCTTCCCAGACTTTCTGTGGTACGGAGAGAGGTTGCAGTAATCCAGTTTTGGCTTGAGGTAATTATTTAGTTTGTTGGCATATTAAACAACATTTGATGAATTTCTCTGTATCCTTGTACATGGCAGGCCAATAAAATGATATAGCCAGGTGAGCTAGAGTCGGTTTCAACCCTGAGTGTCCTGCCGCTGGAGTTGTGTGAAGCTCGGATATCAATGTTGCTCTTCATTCATTATTTTCAGGTATGAATATTTTGTTTGTATAGTAAAGCAGGAAGTTGTTAAAATGGAAGTGTGGTTGTTGTTGTGGTTTACCATTCATGAACATGGTAATTAATGTTTGCTCGTCTTGTGTGATGTAGAATTTTCGGAGATCATCTAGCAACAGAGGTACTGGTGAAGTGATGCTAAACAAAAGTGCTTCATTAGGTGTATGACATCTGGATAGTCCACCCGCAGCTCTATTCTCCTCCCAGGACGGTAAAATATCTCATACTCAAAGCCTTGTAATTTGGTTGGTCATTTTTGCTGCTCTAGAGTCTGAAATGTTTGAGTCATCAAATGTTTTAGGCTTTGTTTATCAGTAAAAATTCTAAAGGGTCTGCCTATTAAATATTGTCTCCATTTTTTAACAGCTTCTGTTACTACATACATTTCTCTAATGTATGCTGATGTTGCTTGCATGCGTGCAGATATCTTTTTGTTGAAATATGCTATTGGGTGACCTTGTTGGGATAAAACAACACCAATGGCGATCCTTGAGGCGTCTGTTTCAACATCAAAAGTCATAGTGAAGTTTGGTAGAGCTAGTACTGGAGCATTTGTGATTATGTGTTTTAAATTTTTGAATGCCTGTTGGGTTGATGTACTCCATGTAAAACTTCCTATCTTTAGTAAATCTGTTAGAGGAGCGGCATGTGAGGCATATTGTTTGATAACCCGTCGATAAAACCCGGTGAGGCCAAGGAAACCCTTTAAGGCCGTGATCGACCTTGGTGTTGGCCATTCAACAATGGCTTGAATTTTTTCCGGGTCTAGATGTACGCCATCGCCTGATAATATATGTCCTAGATAATCCATTCTATACACGCCAAAAACACATTTAGATAATTTTGCGAAAAATTCCTGCTCCCTTAATAATGCTAAAATTAACCTTAAGTGTGCTAGATATTCAGTCAAGGTCTTGCTGTAGATTAATATATCATCAAAAAACACGAGAACAAATTTTCGAAGATATGGTCGTAATAAATCATTCATGGCAGCTTGGAACGTTGATGGCCCAATAGTGAGGCCAAAGGGCATTACCAGGAACTCATAATGTTTGAAATGTTGTTTTGTGAGTGTTGGTAGGGTCCAATCTAATTTGATGGTATCTAGATCTTAAATCAATTTTTGAAAAAATATGAGCAGCTACTAGTTGCTAATTCATCTAGGAGCTCATCAATAGTAGGAATTGAAAACCGATATTTAACAGTAATTGCATTCAAACTGCGGTAATCCATACAAAAACGCCATGTTCCATCTTTCTTTCGAACTAGTAAAACTGGGGATGAAAACGGGCTAGTACTTGGTACTACTATGCCAGCTTGTAACATTTCTGATAATAGAGTTGCCATTGCTTCCTTTTGGGAGTAGGGATATCGGTAAGGTTTAACATTAACTAGGGTTGAGTTGGGTAGGAGGACAATTTTATGATCATGTGGTCTTTGTGGTGGTAATCCTTTTGGGGTACTGAAGATTGACTCAAACTCCTTTAGTATGGGTTGGATAGCTTTATTGTGGGTATTGTTTGGGTCTGTTAAGGCTAAATAGGTTGTCTGTGTTGTTGGTGACTGTGTTTGGATGGGTGCGACTATGACACAGAATATGTCTGCAATAGCATCTGTATGTGTTAGTCTTTTGAGTTGGTGGAAGCTGGATAATGTTGGTGAAGGTGAGTGTTGTCCAGTTAAGGTGATGGATTTATGGTCATATGTGAATATCATAGAGGGAATGGAAAAATCTGAAGTGACTGGTCCTAGAGTACTTAACCATTCAATCCCTAATACCACATCAGCTCCTTGTATTGGCAAAAGATAAAATGGAATGTGAAATAGTTGTTGTTGTAAGTTGATAGGAGTTTCTTTACATAATCCAGTACAATAAATATGCTCACCATTATCTACCATGACTGGAAACTTTGGGGTTGGGCATATAGGTAGTTGTAAAAATTGTGCAACTCGGGGTTGCATAACATTGTGTGAACTACCCGTATCTACTAACACAGTTTTTGTATGTCCAAAAATATGGCCTTCAAATTTAAGAGTCTTTGGAGATGGGTTACCTTGTACAGCATGATCGGATAAGTGGAAGTGAATAATTTCTGATTAGTCTATGTCATGAGATATGCATTCCACATCCAACATTGATTAATTAGGGTCATTAGCAATTAGACCCTCACTACCTTCCTCACTCTGCATCAAGAGGAATTGCTTTGGTTGGCAACGGTGTCCTGGAATGAACTTTTCATCGCAATTATAACATAGTCCATGTGCACGACGTTCCTGCATTTGAGTTGTAGTGAGTCTTTTTATGGGTAGAGTGTGCGATGTAGTTTGACTAACACCATTAAGTCCAGCAATCTTGGGATTGGTTATTATAGTCGTTTGGGAGCGCCGTGAACGATTTGATGTGGCCTTTTCTGCAATGATTTTACTTTCCACCAATTTTGCCAACCCAATTGCATGAATCACTGAAAAGGGTTGCTGAATTGCTAGTTCGCGCCCAATCTCTGGATGAAGTCCAAATAAGAAATAGTTGAGCAACATTTCAGGAGTCATTCCGACTACTTGATTTGAGAGACATTCAAATCTGGTTTAGTAATCTGTGACTGTAGTAGTTTGTTTTAATTTAAATAGTTCAGCTTGAAGATTTGCAAATGTAGATGGTCCAAAACGTACCACTAGAGCTTTTGTAAAGCCTTCCCAACTTGTTAATTGATTGGTCTGAAACATCCACTTATACCAACTTAAGGCGTTTCCTTTCATTGAGAATGCTACGAGTTCAAGGCGTTGAAAGGGAGCGACTTGATATAAGTTCAAATATTGTTCTGCTTGGAATAACCAATCTTGTGGTTCTGTACCATCAAATGGTTGTAGTTGTAATTTCGGAGGTTTTATATTTCCTGGTGGTGGAAACAGTCCTCAACCATATGGAGTTATGGGTGGTCTTGGTTGGGAGCCATATCGTGGCGGTGGTTTTGGTTGAAAGCCATATGGTGGTGGTGGTGGTGTTTGTGTTGTGTTTGTGGTTAACCTTGCGATCTTTTCCACTAACCAGTTAAGGGTGCTTTCCATGTGGGCTTCCATGGACGCTTAGAATAGATCATGTCGTTCATTCATGTTCTACTACATAGCAGCCAATTTTTCTAGAACCATCGCATTGGAAGTGTCCTCCATGGTAGAGTGTGTGGATGAAGAAGATGAAGTAGGTTTATGAGGCATGAGAACAACAATGAAAGCACCAATGTTAGGCTGATACCCTAGCAGTGAAGAATTCTAATATACTAAAGGAGAACTAAGAATGATAAAAAAGAGGTAACTTTTATTGATGCCCTTTGAATGAGGGTTAACATTACTTAAATAGTACTTGAAATCTAATTTATGGATTAATGAAATATAATCTTAATCCAGTTATTTGGTAATTAAGTCTAAAAATAACAAAATATAATCTTATCATAATCTTCTCCTAATTACATAAGATAATCTTTAAATTTAGGAGATAGTTTTATATCTCTCTTGGGCCTTCTTGTGATACTAGACTTAGAGTGAAATCCAGGCCGTCCAACATAAACTATACTAGATATTCGACTACTAATCGATTTTACAAAATTTACTTTTAGTTGTTAATCAATTGCTAACCAATTATTCAGAATGCATGATTAATTAAAACATAAAATCAATTAATAGTCGACTGCATAAATTTTAAAATACATATTAAGGGTACAAAATCTAAAAAGCTTCAATTTTAAATGTATATTGAGGGTACAAGACCCATAAAGATTGATTTTAAATGTACATTGAGGATACATGACCCAATAAGCTTTAATTTTAAATGCACATGTTATGTACATGACCCTAAAAGTTGAAATTTTAAATACACATCAATGATACATGATTAAGAAAGCTTGAATTTTTAAATGCACATCGATGATACATGATCTAAAAAGTTTGATTTTAAATGAACATCCAATGTATATGACCAAGAAAACTTGAATTTTAAAATGCACATCAAGGGTTTAAACTTGATTTTAAATGCATATTAATGATATATGACCCAAAAAACTTGATTTTTTAAATGCACATGAGGGTATATGACTAGACATCTTGATTTTTAATGCACATTAAGGATATAGGACCTATAAAGCCTGAATTTTTAAATACATATCGAGGATACAAGACCCAAAAAGCTTGAAATTTTAAATGTACATGGAGGATATTGGACCCAAAATCATGAAATGTGAAATGTAATGTGGGTGAATAGTATAATGATATGATTATATGAGAATAAATTATGTGATGCATGAATTTTATTACTAATGCATGAATGTGAATATTGGTAGACTAAATGACGATGCAAGATGGTGTGCGTAAATGAGACGTGTTTGCATGGTGAAGTGATGTATGAACTACAATTATTGAATGAATAAATTACATTGATTCTTATGAAATCTTAGAATTGAATATTTGATTTTACTTTTTGATTATTATGTTGTCCTGAAAATGCTTTTTGCTATCTAAATCCATGTAAGTTTGGCCCCAAATGGCATAGTTCTTTGTCAGGTTACTTGTTTTCTAGAGTCACATGGATTGTTCAATTTTTGCCCTAGTATATAATGGGTGATCTAAACAAACTCCTCTATCGTCCTTCTTGTAGGCTTGTTTTAAATTTCTTTCAATGAGACAAAATTGATTTAGTTTGATGTTTTTGAACAACAAAATTGCCCTAGTGTGCATGTTCTAAACTTTCATTTTTCATTCAGAGGTTATAGCTGAAATTCTACACAAAGTTGTCATAGTTTGTGCATAGAAAGGATTAAGTCTTCACCTTGATGATATTAATTTATTTTTCCCATTTTTTTCTAGGAAACCTAGTATAGGTATATGTCGTAAATTCTCTCTTTCTCCTAGGATCCTAATCCGCCTTTACAAGTTTTGGGTTCATGAACACCCTTGGGTAGGATGGTTTTGTTGATATATGAGTTGACAGTCTAAAATATTGTTCTTGCTTAGTTGAAGGATTGTTTTGACTGCTTGTAATTGATGCAACTTATCGATCCATGATAAGAAACATCGGTATTACCTCAATTGTAGGCTTTTATAACTTTTCACCTGAAAAATGGGATCAATCCAAAATATGTCCAATGTCATATTTTCGGTACTAGACTTTCGCCCAAATTGTCCTTTTGCCAAAATTAACCAAGGAACACCTAGACAAGAGTCATCTCAAAAGTTACCTACATTTGAGAGTCTTCCACTATTCCTTTACCGTATTTATCTCGGACGTCTCTCTTTGAAATAGTTTTTACTCTATACATAACTCTTTAAAAAGAAATACTTAAAACAATAATGATGCAAATTAGTAAAATGTTAAGGCTCCAATGGGTCATATAGTAATGATGATGATAGAATGAAATTTAATGAAATGTTTGAAGATGTGAAATGTCATCAAAATTTTATGTGATTTAGAAGAATAAGCGTTTCTCTGCTCTAGTGTGCATCTTGGGAAAATTAATCCTCAATAAGGTCTTTTAAAGATTGTACCATGACATGACTAAAGATTTTGAAGAAAAAATATATAAGGCTAAAAAATATGTTTCTCATATTCATATTTATCATTTCTCTTTTGTCTATTTTGAATGGGTTTTTTTGGCATGACATTCAACTGCTAAGAGTGTTTTATTGGGTTGAAACATGGTTTTGTGATATAATAGATAACATCTAAGATCAAGGAGATAATATTCCCCCATGGGATTTTAATGGTTCCTTCGATGGTCATTGATATGAATTTTTCTTTTCTCTAACTTTTGCCTAATATAGTTAGTGAGGACTCTAACTAGACTTTTGTACTTTTTTTGTTGTTTTTTTTGCGCTTTGATGGAAGAAATTCTTTTACTTGATTTGTATTTGATTCTTTAACTTTTGTGTCATATAGGGTAAATGATGTATGAATATTGTAAAGTATGTATTCATTTGTTAATAATTGAATGTCAAGAAAAACAATTGAAAAGCTACCTTTAGCTATTGATACTTATTGGATAATTTATCAATAATATCTTTTCATAATGTCTAGACTCAAAAGGGATGACTAATATTCTAAGTGTTTGAGAATTAGAAAAAAACCTTCTACCATTAGAAAAATAGGCCTAAGGAGGCACACCATTTTGGGTCTTATATTTGCTTCATCCTCCATATCATTTTACTTCTTGAATCATTTATATCAAATTAATGCATGAAATATTTTTCTTTTGTTTTTTTGGAATATGATTTGTTGAATGAAGTATATGATGATAAATTTGTATAATCAATGTATTAGTATGTAATTTTTAAAAATATATACTTTAGAAGATAAATACTTATTCATGAAAAAAACATGGGTATCCCTACATTTGGTGATCCTAAAGCTTGGAGGATGGGAATATGAGCTGCAACAAATAGATGTGCCCAATATTTATAACCCTAGAGCCTTGGGTATAACAAAATGAGCTCATTCATTTGTTTTTTAACCTCAACTAGCTCTTATTGGTTATCTTGTGTCATTTCTTGACATACCATGATTGAGGCATGAATCTGTGTATAATAATAGTGCGTTGGAGCAATAAGGGTTGAATGTGGTGGACAAGTTATTTTGATCAAATTAAAATAAGGAGTATCTCATTTTCTTGCATAGTGATTTGGTGTTTGTTCATTTATAAAATATATGATCAATGAAAGCATGAATGAATGAGATACATGAGTGATTGAAAATGCAATTATGATGCTTATGATTTTGAAATTTATGAATATGCAAATACGAACCCATGCATTACATTTAAGGAATATATGTATGGATTAATAGAAGAGTTAACAACTAAAATATTGGACAAATGTTTGAATGAAGTAATTTTAGATGAATTCATGTATGCATAGATGAATATGTGAATGCATTGTATACATGAACATGATGTGTAATGAAGAAAACACATTTTTTAGATGAATTCATGTATGCATAGATGAATATTTTTTATAAAAAACACATGAACATGATGTGTAATGAAACATGCAAAATATGATGTGTCAAGATGGGTTGACAACTATCATACAATTCAGGTTTAAGTAGGACAACGATGGGTTGTCCCAAGTTCTTACTATGATAAAATTTACCCTAGGGTGATGGATGAAACAAAGGATATTTGTTTTGTATGCTATTGTGTTATATTTATTGTATAAGAGTACCAAAATCAATGATATCTTGTACCACTTAGATCTAGATAATGATGAGGTCTCCTTATTTAAGAGATATAAGCCCAAGTTTAAGATGAAAAATAAAAATGGTAGGCATAAAAATTAAGAAAATCCAAATACCATGGACAGAAAATAAGAGACTTTGCACAAGCTCCTAACTCACGCTATTGGTAACAATTTGAATGGTCCATCCTATCAATATTAGAGATGATACAAGGTCATGATCAGCATGGTGAGCACTAGTCCAATCCTAAAGTATTTCTAGTATTCAACTATATGGTATATGTGTGTAAAAATGCTAGTTTAAATTATTGTGCAAATAGAAGAATACAAACGTCTTTAAAATAAACCTCCTCAAAACATATTAAGGTAAATATATATACAAATTATTTTTTAACTAAGTTAATATATACAAAAGATTGAATGTGATATTAATTAAAATAAATCAACCAGTCTAAAATGGTATTACAACCTATGCAAATAATGATTCAAGACATGATTCTCTTAACAACAGTTGTCCCCAACAGAATCGCCAATTGTCATGTTTCAAATTATGGTTAAACAACACTTAAATGACTTAAGATGAGGCAAAAGAAAATTACGATCTCTTTCAAATGATTTGGAGTTGCCACCACATTTTTATAGACAAAATACACAAAATCATTTGGATGCCCAATTTCTTAATGTGTTGGTCATTAAACTAGAGTGCTAAGATCGGGAGTCGATTGCAGATCGAAGAAAGTATTAGCGTTGCATCCGCCCGTGTTAAAATAAAATCCTAACTTATTGCATGGACTAATTTATACCGTAATTTTTTTGTTTATTTCTCTTAATTTTTTATTTATTTAGAAAGGACAAAAATATATTTTTAAATTTTGCATCTCACAAGATTTTATCTTGCTCCTACATATCCTTATGTACAATGGGGAAATCATGACTACATAGTTCTAAATAGTCATTGAACATAAGTGGCATATCACAACCATCAAAAGATGAGTTGAACAAAAAAAGCTTTCATCTCCATAATGTAATTATTATTTTTATATCTTTCATGGAAGAAAATTTTAAAAACCCGAAGTGACTTATCACAATCGTTTAAAGGATGAGTCAAGGAAAAGAAGTAAATGATCACAATATTTCTTCAATCCTTAATGAATTACTAAAAATTACTTGCTATTAATTATTAATTATAGTAAATAATTTTACTAATTATTCTCATATGTCATTAATTATTCATTATACAAATTATTTTTATCAATTATTGGTGATATAAGTAAGATTACACATTTAAAATTATTGTTTTAAAATATTAATGAATTTCTAAGATAGTCACATATTAAAAAATCTACATTTTTCAAATGTAACAATTTTTATTCAACTAAAAAATATTATTATATGCTATTATTATTAATTAGTGGCATATGAAATTAAACTCAAGAGAAACCAAAAAAAAAATAAAGAATGGTATAGTACAATTTATATTAATACTACTAGTACTATTAATATTTTTTAGAGAGAAGGTAGAAAACAAAACTAACAAAAGAATATAAAGAAAAAAGAAGAATAGAATAGTTAAAGTTCAACCCGGCAAGTGGAAAGAAATAGCATGGGTCAATGCAGAAAACGTGGGGCAATGCATGTAAGCTACATAACAATAGAAGAGTAAATTGACATTTTATTCCTTCATATTTTTCGACCTTACTAGTTTAGTTCTTTAAAAAAGAAAAAACCTAAAATATTCCCTAGAAATTTCAAATGTGAGTCAAATTAGTCATTTTTTGAGTCAAATTAGTCCCTAACATGTAAACTATTTTAGGTCTTTTCTTTTTTGAAGGACTAAACTAATAAGATTAAAAAATATTAGGGATTAAAATCGATATTTACTCAAAATAGAATTGACACAGAAAAATGTGCCACAAGAATAAATAATTTTTGTCTCTATACTTTTTTTGTTGTGTGTCAATGACTCGGTCAGGGTACTAGGTTAATAAGTTAGTGGTTCAACCAACGGGTTAATGGTTGGACTGATTAACTCGGTTTGCATTAAAAATTCTAAAAAATTTCTACTATTATGTAACAATATTCAATAATTGTATAATCAAAATTTAAAAATATTCATATCTAATTAAATAACAAAAAAACATTTTACTACTATAAAATGACACAATAAGTTGATAATGTAACACCGCGAATTTTACGATTTTGAATTATAAGAATTAGACGAAACTCTAGTTGAGTTTTAGTTTTGAAATTTTATTTCCTATTTTGTGGTAAATTTTGGTAATTTTTGGAGACAGTCGGTTCTGGACCACTGTCGGGGCCGAATCCGCCCGTTACGGCTCAAAAAGTGTCTTTTTGAGTTTTGTAACTCGGAATCGAATTCCGATCGCGCCGTTGGATTCGTAATTTAATTTTGAGTCAATATAGACCCTGAATACACCCATACCTACTTTCTAAATATTTTTCACTCGGAATGCCGAAATCCGAAATTCTAATCGGATATTAGGATCGGGGCGATTTATAATATCCGATCGAGTATTGGCCGATAATACTCAGGCATGTTTATCGCACGTGTCCACAAG
>NW_017716675.1:213490-232866 GCF_001865875.1 Lupinus angustifolius
CCTTGAAACCAAACCATCCTTAGTTGGCGAGTTAAAGCACGCTTCATTAAGGTGAGAGAGAACACATCGTGACATAGTGGTGTCCGAATATGACACCCGGATCTCCTAAACCATCTCAAAGGTTTTGGAGTTAAATGGGGTTTTTAGAAACCCAAGATTTTGTATGTTTGAATGTTTGGAATATATATGATTGTTGATGAAATATGTTGAATATTGTATATGAATGTTGTTGAATATTGTATATGAATGTTGTTGGGAACTTTTCTGGGTGCAGGTGTTTGAAAAACATTGTTTAAATGTGTTTCGGTTGTCGAAAATGGCAAAAATTGGCATTCTGTCCAAGTCCCTGTTGCTTAGGTGAGCAAAAGTCCGCCCAGGCGAGTAAAAACCCGATTGGGCGAAAAAAGAAAAAAATTTCCAGGATTTTCGCCTGGGCGAACAAGGCGTCGCCAGGGCGAGCAAAAACTCGTTTGGGCGAAAAAAAAAATCCCAGGATTTTCGCCTGGGCGAACAAGGTGTCGTCGGGGCGAGCCCGGGCGAGCAAAAACCTCGATTGGGCAAAAAAAAGAATCCAGAACTTAAGGAGTTTCTAGAACTCTCTCGCTTGGGCGATAATAGTTTCGCCTGGGCGAGGAAGGCTCTAGTTGATTTAGGATTTAAAGAGGAATTGTCGTTTGAGCGACTGGTCCCTGCTTGGGTGAGGGACGGTGTGGAAAGATTGAAATAAGATGAGGTTGTGAACAATGCGACGAACCCGGGTAGGGTGTTGTGGTATAAAGTTGTGGAATGAGATCATGTCTTAAATGGTATAAAGATGATGTTGTGAAAGTATTTTTTTGTGTTTATGCCTTGTTGGGCAAGTATCCGACTTGAGGTCGTGAACTAAGGGGGTACCCTAGTAAGGATACATGATATCACTGAACAACGATCGACCGACCGTAAGAGGCTTGGTCATGTGACCGTCCAGGAGTATTCGGTGATGGGTTGTTGTGATTGAGATGTTACCTGGAGCATGTACGGTTGACGTACTATCGGGTCCCACGAGAAGCATTCCTTGTTGGGAGATGGCTTAAGGATGGGCCGATCACGTGTTTGATTAATACGTTTGCATTTGATTCTGATTAAGAATGCATTGCATTGTGACCATGAAGTAGTGGAGAGGAAATGACGGGACGACTTAGAGCACCGTGAAGTAAGCAGGGACGGCAGTGATTGGATGGTGATTCGCCAACAATGTCTTGAGGGAGAGTCTTGGTGAGACGATTCCCTTGTATTCCTGGCAAGGTACCCTGTTGGATCGGACAGTTCTCACAGGCCAAACTAGGCAATCTCTGACAACCCCTAGATTGCATTCGAGATCGATGAGAGGGATGCCCTGAAAGCGTTTATACGACCTAGGTCCGGGTAGGACTGTTCCTGAGGGAACCGATCGATCTATTTTTAATTCCTTGCGAGGATATGTTATTTCGGGTGGTACAAAACGGCTTGGTACGGGAACTGTACTCTCGATTATTTCCGATTAGGATGTTGGATGGATATTGGTGTAAGGTGGATGATCATGACATATCATGCATACATTATCATTGTGGAAGTAAATTCCCACATGTGAGTTGCAAGTATGGTGTATTCCTATGTTTGTAAGTTATGTATTACTTCATGATGTTGATGATAACTGATGAATTATATGTTTAAATATATTTTATGTCTGAGTGTGATATTCTGAGTAAGTCCACGCCGTCAATGAATTTATGTTCATTAGATGTCTTACTCTCTTTATTGTATTGTTCTTGTTTTGTATATGTTTATTATGCAGATGGCCCGCAACAGCACCCACATTCGCGGCTATCACTTCACAATGTCCCCGGCGCGACAATGGGTCAGTGATAGGCACCGATACACTTACACAGGCCCCTACAGTCTGTCGTTGCACATGGAGTGCAACGGGTCATCGATGATGATCCCTCACCCTGACGCTTACATCGACGCTTCTTTCACCTTGCCGCCAATGGGTCTGATGTCTCCAGATGTTGGACCTCGACACCCGCCAGTCAGGAGTGACGGCGCTGGTTCCTCCCACCATCATAGGATGTGGGCGGATTGTTTGGATACTACGTCATCCCGCAGAGCCCAGAGGAGCCGGGTTCTTGGAGGGGGTTTTTGCAAGAAGACTCCGAGTCTGAGAATGTAATGCCCACCAAATTATGCCGTTGGGTTGTGGCATGACGAAGTGGAGGAAGAAGAGGAGGAGGACGAGGTCATTGAACTCGTGAATGTGGAGAGTTCGGTGGAGGTGATTGACCTCGTGTCGGACTCAGAAGAGGAGGAGGACCCGAGTGATGGGTCCAGCATTCCCGGAATCTTTTGAGTCAGCTTGGGGGCCAGTCGATGTCCTCTTTTTGGTTTTTGGTGGGGGCTGTGTATCTGGTGATTTTGTTCATGTAGTGGCGATGTAGATTCCGCATTTGATGATGTAGTTTGTATGAACTAATTATGACTTAACCATTTATATGAATTGTGTTATTCAGGAAATTGTGAATCAGGTTAAGTTATCATTCGATAATGATAAGTTGATTTTCCGCATTTGAGTTACTTAAAGTGATGTCCCGGAAAAGGAAGGTTTTAAAAGGAAACAATTTTATACAATCTCTTTATTCAAAAAAAAAATTTACCCATTTTTCCGCAATGTTTTTTAGAAGTATTTTTCGGGGCTTTACAGATAACATCATCAAACAACATATGAACTGTGTTTTAACTACAACAAAACATACAATAAGTTTAAAATTTAATTAAACAACGAAGATTTTGTTATAATGTAAACTAACAAATGATAAACATAACTAAAAATAAGTTAAAAGTACTTATTTTTCACTGAAAAACATTGATTTGGTTGTTTTTAAAAAATATTTTTATGATTGACTTAGTCGGTTCTACCAGTCCGACCACCCAAGTCAATAGTTTTAGGCTTAAACTGTCCGAGTCAAACCGATTGATACAAAACCGGTTAGATGGAAGGCTCAGATCGATTAGATGTCTGGTTCATGGTTGAACCGGTCAGTCCGTCCAGTTCGAGCCGAGTTTTATAGCACTGGTTTATAGTGTTGCAACCCTATTTATAGGTTAAGCTCATTACTGGTTACCAAATCACATTTCATTTTATTTCAATAAGTCATTAATTTTCTAATACATTTTCAAAACCAAATAATTTTCTAGATTTATATTGTAATCCATTTCTATCTTCATTTGATTTTAAATAAAAATAATAAATTATTGGTTTTTAAACTAGACACTACTAATAAATAACATATATTTAACTTAAAAAAAACAAACTACTTATATTGTTTTATTTTGTTCTTAAAAATTAATACTCTCACACATCAAAATTTAATAGTCAACATAGTTATCTCTCTTTTTCGAGTTTAATTATTTCTCTCTCTTTTTAATTTGGAATCGAGAAAATTAAGAGTTCACAACTACTACGGGAGGGTGAAATATCATCCATTCTTGTATTAAACATGTCTACATGCTCCTTAAAAATTTCCATTCTTGCATCTTATCCATTAGCATGTCAATATTGAGTTTCCCCTCTAGCAAAATTTCATCCATGACACTCATACATTCCAATTCTGAATCATAAGTGTAGACAAATGAATTTCCTATTATTTTTTATCCGACTTTCAATACCATCTTCCATTCATCCTCCTCTATATGTTCATCTTGTTAAGAGTTAAATACTTTAGTTTCTCGGTCTTGTGAGATATTGAAATACTAATTTGCCCAACAACACTAATTCCATAATAATAAGATACTTAAAATAAAGATATAGCAGGGGAGATTTGCATTATCTTTCGAGTGTCTATGAAACACACACTCAAGAATTACATTAAGCCAATTTATATGATAGTAATTCTTGATAGCATACATATACTTGAGATCGTCAAAACTAGGTTGAGAATTATTATGTTGTCTTGAAATCAGCATGTAGACAACAATTTAATGAATCAGGTTGCCATCTACCTTCATGTGTCCTAATTTTAGAGAATTTTCTTTTTCGTGATGCAAGTGACTTCTTATACGTGATTGGTTCATGACTCTATTATCATGGTAATGAGCAATATACTACACAATATTCATAACCTTAATTTACTATGATTTGGTATTTTTTGACTTGATTAATTCTATTACCATTTTCAGATCATATTTTATCTTTGCACTTAATCGATTAACGGACAGTTAAAAATCAGTTTTCTGTTACGTCTTAATCGATTATATGATGTCTTAATCGATTAACGTGCTAACAACATAAGATCAGTTAGTAACTGAAATCTAGATAATCGATTACACAAACTACTTAATCGATTATACTGTGTTAAAATTGTTTTTTCTTGATTCATGGTAAACTACCTATATGATATGCACATTCTATACATAGCTTTTCAAAATATGTTACCTTTAATGCATGAGACTATGTATGTGTATGCATGATCCTACTTATCATAAGATGTCTAGATGTTATGTCCCAATTTTAGTCTTATTCATTTTTAGTTCTTGTGAGACTTTCTACCTAGGTTTACCTAACCTAGACTCAATCTAAGGCAATCATCTTAAGACTTCTAATACAAGTAAATATAATAAATCTCTATGTCTATAGATACAACCTATGAGTCTTCAACTTGTTGTTTGTTGTATGATCTTCAAGCTTTCTTGTATGTGCGTTTTCTTCATCAAAACTTCGGTTAACCTTAATGTGCAGGTCTTGACTCTTTGCACTTTCAGGTTCACTAGGTGTAGGAGCAGGATTACTATTCACTTGCTGTTGCCTCTGTTGTTGGATTGGAGGTGACATATACGATCTATTTTGTGCAGCATTATTGTTATGAAATGGTGGTCCTGGATGAGGTTGTGAAGGATGAGACCATCTAAGATTCGGCCTCTAACCAGGATTGTATCTGTTTGATGAATGATCATAATTCTGTTGCTATTGTTGAGGTCTGTTGTTTTAAATATTTGCAGCATAGGCCTCGGGATGATCACTAGTTTTGGGCTCCAAAAGAGAAGGGCAAACATCAACATAATGGTCAGTTGCGGTACAAATGCCACAAACTCGTCCTGCAAGTGGAGGTTTCTGCTGATTCATGGCAAGTTCAGTGACCAAGGTGGGAAGAGAGTCAACTTTTTTCTCAAGTTTTTCTTGCCTCACTGAATCTTTCCCAACATCATGGACACATCTGACCACTATAGCATCACTACTCCTTGCATTGAACTGTTGAGAGTTGGAAGACATTTTCTCAATCAAACCTCTAGCCTCTAAAGGAGTCATATCTCCAAGTGTACCACCATTAGCAGCATCCTTGATATTCTTCTCCATGTTGATCAAACCCTCATAGAAATATTGGAGGAGGAGTTGTTCAGAGATCTGGTAATGGGGACAACTTGCACATAACCTCTTGAATCTCTCCCAATATTCGTATAAACCTTTTTCATGCAGTTGTCTAATTCCATAAATATCTTTTCTAATTGCAGTGGTTCTAGAGGCAGGAAAGAATTTTTCCAGGAAGATTCTCTTCAAGTCATACCAACTAGTAATGGAGCCAAGTAATACAACCAATCTTTTGTAGGATCCTCAAATGCATGTGGGAATGCCTTCAAACAAATGTGATCCTCTTGAACATCACGAGGTTTCAAGATGGAACATACAATTTGGAACTCCTTAAGATGCTTATGAGGATATTCACCTGCAAGTCCATGAAACTTAGACAACAAATAGATTAGTCCAGTTTTGAGCACATATGGCACATCCTCATTGGGATACTGGATACACAAGCTTTCATATATGAAAACAGGTGCAACCAACTCCCTTAATGTCCTCTCACATGGGATTGGAAGTGGTTCAACCATATTTCCAGAATGCTCAGAATTAGAGTATGCAACAAATTGCACGAAAACAACAAAGTCAGTATAACTATCACATAGATTAACATTATGATGAAAAGACTCACTATCTAAATTTAAATTCCTAACTTTTCTAACCAACCTATGAAATGTTCTATAAATTTTAGGATTTATTGGATGCAAAGAGTGAGGATTCCCCTAGTCATGCACAAAATGCAACAGTAACAACCATGTAGGGAAGGAAGTGAAATACATGTTAAATTTCAGTGAGAAACATAAACTTTGCATCGATAAAATCCTAATACCATAGGAAACATTCACAAAACGTTTGAAGGCAAAAGTCAAAGTCTAACTAATTTAACTAAATTCAACAAAATCAAAACAATTGGAAAATAAAACTTGTAAAACAGGAAAGAAATAGTAAAAAGACTCTTTTTGGATGGTCAAGGTGGGTTCTATAGACGTACTGTGTAGAGAATAAATCCTTGGATTTTCTACCCCAAATGCATATATAATATGTCCAATTCTGATTAACAATTCAAAAGTTATACCCAAAATAGAAAATCAACAACAAAACTAGTTACTACTTGTTTGTATCTCACAACCAGCAGCAAGGTGACTGACTATGATACATCTAGTATTCAATATATGATGAAAGAAATGTGGAAACAAAGTTTCATGCAAAAATTCCAACCACAACTATATTAACCAAAATACATCAGAATCAACCAACAGAAAAATGGCTAAATAAGACAACATACAGTGAACAGACGAGTAGTTTTTGAAACCCAAACAAAATGCTTAATCTAAGACACACACTAAACTATACTTTGAACCTTTAACAATAACCGATAATCCCCGACAACGGCGCCAAATTTGACCGAGGCCGTACCCGATGCAAATAATATAACAATTAATAACTATAGTACTAGGAAGTGACTCCTAGGTCGTTTCCCAAGGATTATCTTTCAAGAAAAGATCCAAACACCTTATAGTCACACACACAAGGGGGGTTTTGTTGTTGGATGGTATGAACATAAATCAAATTCAGAAACAATAGTTAAGCAATGTAATAAAACGGCTAAATCCTTTTGGTTCATTTGTTCACAACTCTATCCTCGGTTTGAAAATATTAATTTCAGATTCCAACCATTATCTTCCTAATTTGCACAGTTTCACATCCTAGACATTTAACTAAGCGAAATCAGAATAACCATGAAACATAACAAATTCACACAAACTAAGCGTTCATGCACTAGAGAGTAAATCAACTAAGCGAAGATAAACTTATAAACCAGTTTCTAACAATGGGATTAAGCAAACCATATTCAGAAATAGGTTAGAGAAATCAATAGTAAATAAACTGAAAATACATTAATACAAAACCTCAAGATTTGTGCTACATTACCAAAGGAATTTAGACTACAAGTTTAGCCTTCCATGGAAGTGGAAGCAAAATCGAAATGAAATGAAGAAGAAGTAAAAACCGAAAATGCAATGAAGAAACTCTAGCAAAGCAAAAAGAGGGGAAAGCAAAATTCTAAAATGAGGAAATGTAAAGTGAGTGTGAAATTTGGGTTCCCTGTCCTTAAAAGAGTAAAACCGAAATTGGGCCCTAAACAATGGCCCAAAACTAAAAATGGATTCACAATTAAAAATTCCTAAAATGAAAAATACAATTTTCACTTCAACATATATCCTCCACTTCTGTAATGCTCAAAATGTCCTTAGTGCCAAATATGATCTGAAAATGATAATAGATTTAATTAGGCTAAGTAATCCCAAATTAACTCATTTTAGGAATATTAGTCCAATAAAGTCTAAAACACTAAGTCATGTGAAACAAAGTCAATTAGGCACCAAGAATCATCAATCATGACAAATTAAGGTTATGAATAATGTTTAATATATTACTCACCAAATTTCGTATTACTTGATTTGCTTAACTTGACATGCATATTATTCTTAGTTATTTGCATATTCAGTTTTGTGCATTTACTGCTCTTAATTATCTAAAAGAAATGCATATAAGTTTAGTTGAATCTTGGTAATCTTGGAAGTCAAAGAAAACTATTTCTCATAGAACAAGAACTAAATAATCGGTTAGGTTATTTAGTTAATCGATTATCTGCAGAACTAGTTAGTCGATTGTAGCTAGTATTAATTGATTAAATAGTGAGTGAATTTGTATAATCTGTTTGTTTATCGAGCAACAGTGATTGTGTACCGTATCACCTATTCACCCTCTCTAGGTGAGCTACAGAGCCTTGTGGACCCAATAAGTTGTATCAGAGCTAGTATGACCGTGCTAGCTTACCATGGGCTCTTCTAACATTTTTAGGGGCGAGGGCGCATCCATCAACCGCCCTCCGATTTTTAGTGGCGAGGGGTACGCCTAATGGAAAATACGTATGAGGATCTTTATTGAGGTCATTGATATGAATATTTGGGATGTCGTAAAATATGGACCTTTCGTTCCACTACACATGGTGGAAGGAGAAACCAAAGAGAAACCAAGAAGCCTCTTGACCAACGAGGAAAAGAGAAATGTGCAACTTGATTTGAAAGCAAAAAATATTATAACCTCCGCACTCTTATACGATGAGTTCTTTAGCATTTCTCAGTGCAATAGTGCCAAGGATATGTGGGACACCTTATAAGTAATCCATGAAGGCACTAGTGAGGTCAAACGGTCTAGATTGAATACATTGATGCATGAGTATGAGTTATTTCGCATGTTTCCACATGAGTCTATTTCTAATTTGTAAAAGTGATTTACTCACATTACTAACCATATCATTGCATTAGATAAATCATTTGCCAAACAAGAACTAATGAATAAAGTGTTGAGATGTCTTGACAGGAAATAGTAACCCAAGGTGACTACCATCATGGAATCAAAAGATTTGGAACAAATGACGCTCACAACATTATTTGGAAAACTTCAAGAACACGAGATAGAATTAAAAAGTTTGACATTCAATGAGAAAATGGACGAGGGCATCAAAGAAATCTCCTTCAAAGCGACAAAATCATATTCAAGAAGTCAAAAGAAAAAATATGATGAGAATGAGTCTGATTCCAACAAAAGTGGTGAAGCTATGTCCCTCCTCATCAACAAATTCAGAAAGTATTTAAGAAATAATGGAGGACTCAAGAAGCTTCACAATGAAGATGAAGAAGGTTCAATCAAAATGAGCAAGTGTCCCAAAGACAAAGCAACTTGTCATAAGAGTGGGAAAGTAGGCCACATGAGGTACACATGTCCTACCTCTCTCAAGAGGATTGAACATGACAACAAGAAAGACTCTCGGGACATCAAAGCTAAGAAGGCATATATCATTTGGGATGTACCTGAAGAGGACACTACATCAACAAGAATCTTGGAAGATGAATAATCAAACAAGCTATAATGGCTAAAAATCTGAATTCTTATAAAGTGAGCAAGATGAGCCTAGTGAGGTACACTCATTCGTTTCTATTTTAAATTCTTATATATTTCCCACGTATGACATACTTTACGATGCTTATGTTGAAATGCATGAAGATCTTGAAAAGTTAGCTAAAAAGTATGTAAATAGAAAAAATGTTGATTTTAGATCTTGAAAAGAAAATTTGTGAATTGCAAAATCTCATTGATATACTAAAAATTGAAAATGAAACCTTAGATGCTAAATATGCTAACTCTTCATGTGATTGTACCACTAAGTTAAATGTGATATCTATTTGTGATAATTACACATGCACGGAAAAAGAATATAATGTCTTAAAGGATAAAATTTGCTAAATTCACATCTAGTAGTCACAAACTAAATAACTTACTTTCTACATGTAAAAATTTTAGGATTAAATATGGTTGAGGATATATGCATGCACATAACACATTTCATAAGAATCAGGTAGATGTTTTGAAAATGTCGTATATTAAATCTCTTACTTGCTTTTATTGTGGATTGAATAGTCATACTTTGAATACATGTAATATTAGAATGCATGTTGTTCCAAATGGAAAATATATGTGGATTTCTAAGAGATAAAATCCCCAAGCTACTAATATCAAGGGACACAAGATTAGTTGGGTACCCAAAACATGCAAGTAAACTTGTTTTGTAGGTGTGCCTAAGGACATATGAACTTCAAATTGAATATGGACAACAAGTGTTCTAGGCAAATGGTAGGTGAGAAGATCAAACTTCATTGACTTGTCACCAAAGGAAAAGGGATTATGACACTTATGAACAAATTGTCAACTCAAATGCCTAAAGTTAGGAAATATTGTGCTACAAAGGTAAATAAGGTATCCCTTCCAAACTCCAAGTATTACATACTTTAGGTGTTATAAATATATTCTATCATGAAATCCTAGTGAGGCCATAATTTCAAGAATAAGTGATAAAATAAGTGTATTTCTAAGAAAATCCCCCAAAAATCACTTTTAGGCCAAATACAATATGTTTCTCATTTACATGCTCTTAAATGCAAACATGTTATCATTGAACAATTATAAGAATCTTTAACCATGTTTGATTCATAAGTAAATGTAGAACTACTATCTAGGATATTCTAATCATGTTGAAGCACAACAAATCATATTTCATATGAATGCAATTGACCAAAGTTATTGTTGAAAAGCCTATGCAAATTTAATGTTTGATTATCCATCTCCAAAAGAGGAGAGGAGGGGTATGATTAATATTTTGTAGGTACACATGAGGATGCACATTTAAAGAATTGAAGTGTTATGCAAGAAAAGAAAGACAAGATCAAGAAATTGAAGAAAGGCCAAAGAAGACATCAAATATGGCAATCTTCTAACACTTTGATAAAGATGAGGTAAAACATGTGAGATAACCAACTATCGTGGCATGTTTTGTTCTATAATGTCTTATTACATGTTTTGTACGATATTATGCCTAAATGTTTGAATGCATGCTAGACATCTAGATAATCCTAAGTAAGTGCACTTATTCTCCATAAATGCATGTATTCTTAATTGTATATCACATTCTTGATTGAATATGCTTTCATATATTTTTGGCTCCAAGTTAAGTGTGCACTAAATGTTTAGGATAGATATTTTATCTTAAAGTGGTAGCAACCCTCTAAAATAATTCGAATTGTACCAAAATATGTCTTAGTGACTTATTTTAATTGATTGGCATGTGTTCTAATCAATTATATGGGCTTTTTCTGAGTGATTTAATCAATTATTTGTTCCTATAATCGATTACATGGGCTAAAAATGTTTTAAAAATGTGATCGATTAAGTTGGAACATAATTGATTAATTGTGTTAAAATTCTATTCCCATTAATCAATTAACACATATGTTAATCGATTAAGTGCAGTCATAAAACATATTCAAATACAGTTATGGGTTGAGTTTCCTCAAACCCTAACCTTGTGCATTTTGTATTCTTTCCCTAAATTAATCTTGTAATTCTTCCCCAAACTCAAATTAGAGCTACCCAATCTCTATTTCTTTCCTTCTCCTAATCTCTAACCCATAAATCTGGTTTAAATTGAGTAACCTAAGATTACCCCCTTTCTAAACCTAATTTTGGTTTCCCTATCCAATCTATTATCCATTTCTATCTCAACCAAAATGAATAATGAGAGACCCAAGGGAGTAAAATATACCACTGGAATGAATCGTTCTGTTCGTCATCCGAGACGTACGAGAAATTTCAATGCTGGAGGGTCTTCTTCAAATGCTGGGCAAAACTCATCCTTGGGTTTGAACCCATTCTATGCTCCTTCTCTTCAAGCAGAAAGGTTGGCAAGGTTTGTCAGCCTAAAACCAACATACATCTTATATGCCGACATAGCATGGATGATGGAGCAAAGATTTCAATTCCTACATGACTTGGAGGTACAAGGGATTGTATAGTTTCTTGAACTAAATGGTAGCATATACCCTTCTCTGGTTCGGGAATTTTATGCTAATTTTAAATATAAGGATGGTGGTTATCAAAGTATGGTGCAAGGGAAATTGATTCTGTTAAATGATGTTTTGTTTATGGTTGTTGGATGCTTGGCATGTGAAGGTGGATCTCTTGGTGAGTGTAATGATGAAAAGTGGAGTGTGTACGACTCCACAAAAATGTACAAGTCATGATTGAGAGGACTACATTATTTCGTCCAAGGTGAGCTTACTAAAGCTGGTTCATTAACCGTGGAGAATAGGCTGCTACATTACTTGATCGCTTACATTCTGGTTTAAGGCAATACTAATCATGTGCAACTAATTGTGAATGATTTGAAGTTAACGTTTGTTGTTAAAGAAGGTATTTTGATAAGCTAGCCTGATGAGATCTTGAAAGTCATGTATGTCATTGCATCGTCTTCCTCAATACTGCTAGCATATGGGATACTTATCTCCTGTGTCATTGATCACATTGAGATCGACACATCTAGTATGAAGATAATTGTTGTGAATCTTAGAGAGCATATGGTCCATGAGAATCTCATTCAAAAGATGAGCAATTATAAATATGGAGGTGAATGGATGTATCAGTAGGACAATATGACTACTGTAAATTTGAATATACTAAATGAGGAAGAAGGTGGTGAGCAAAACCAAGAGCAACAAAATGATGAGGCTTCTAATATGCCTCAAGGACCTTCATTTGGTTTGGCTCATCTAGATGCCATGGAACAATGCCTGAATGAGTGAATTGATTCGAGAATGCAATCCATAGAGGATAAGCTCACAGTGGAGTTTCGTAGACAAGAAGAAGATAACCAAAATCATTTCGAGCAGCTTCACTTTCTATTCAGAACCTTCGGTGGCTTTCGGCAACCACCTCCTAGTCAGTCTAGCTTAGGGCATCTAGTGTGTCCTAGTTAGGTTGTGTTTTAGGAGTTATGGTATATGTCTTTTTGGTCGTTGCGTTGTAATTTCAAACTTGTTAGTTTGTTTTGTGCATTGAATTAGAATTGTACACACATGACAAGCTAAAATTGTATTTTTGTGCTTTCACTTGAATTATGTACTTGATATCTTACTCGTGTAATCTTTGATCAATGAATAAATGAATTCTTAGTTGTTTTAAATCTGCTGCATTGATCTTATTATGCGTAATCTGTATAAAACAAGCGTATAAAACTAGTGGATATCAAGTTACATAAACATTCTGCAAACAACATGTAATATGCATAGTATTTTGTCATATCAGTAGTGTTAATTGATTAAGAGCAGACAATAATTGATTAATTGTCATATAAAATGTAATTCTGTGTAAAATTGAATTATACATACTCGATTAAGTAAAATTATAATCAATTAATTGCAATAGAAATTGCATTGTTTTCCTTTCTTTTGGCAATAAGCTTTCATATATCACATTGATTTTTGATCATGCCAAAGGGGGAGAAAAGTTGTGGTTTATGTTTTGAAGGAGTTCCAAGTAGAAGAAAAGCTGAAGCTTCCGCAAGAAAATAATAAATCATCCGATGCTAAAATTAAGGGGAGCAAGAGGGAGAAATGTGCATCAACTTACAACAATAAAATTGCAAAAGATAGTTAATTATTATCAAGCATATCCAACAAAGAGTTGTCAGATCCAACAAGTGTTTGTCATCATCAAAAGGGGGGAGATTGAAGATGCAAACATACATGAATGAGCAGATTGTGTATGTAAGCATGCATCACATAGATTTTGATGAAGACAAAGGTTGATGAAAGACAGAATTTGATAAAGACAAAGATCGACAACAACGATTGTATATTGTTGAAAGTGTATTTCGGTGTTTTGTTGGGAGTTTTCTCCTCTCAACAAATCATCCTGACAGCAATGTCACTTTTTTGAAAGATTAATACTCTCGTTTTCGTTATGTTCTTTTTTAATTTGTTTAAGTAAGATAACTCAGTCTTACTCTTTGTTCACCATCTCGACTTTGTTGAAATAAATTCCAACGCCGGTATAATGGTTTCAAGAATTCCAGTTACAACTTACTTCTTTAATAATCATGTTAATAAGTCATTCATTCTTTGCTCCATCTCGACTTTGTTAGAATAAATTTTAACGCCGGTACAGTGGTATTGAAGCAGTTACCTATTACATAATTATTAAGTACCTTTTAATACCCTCTCGGTTTTGTGGAATAAATTCCAACATCGGTTTAATGGTATTCTAATATATAAAAGGTGATGAATAGTTAGTTGTTAGAAACAAATAAATAAAGAACAAAAGAATAATAAATTTAGTGACCTTTATTTATTTACTCCCTTTCGGGTTTATTTTATTTAACAAACCAAACTTCTTCCTTAAGGAAGGTTGGTATTAAAGAATAAATAAAATGAGGAAAGTGAATAACAATAAATAAAAGTTAGTAATTTAGTTTCGTCACTTTTGTATATTAAAAGGTGTTTTCAACAAATAAATTTATTGATAACACATTTTACAATTTACACCTCTTTCAAGATTCAATTGTAGTATAGTATAGGGTTATGTCGAACCACAAGGAATTGCCTAATAAAATAAATCTTATAAACATGTCAAAGCACAAATAATGGTTTAAACATATTTTGATGGTTTTTCGGTTTTATTTTCACATAAATAAACCAACAAGAAAAATAAACTAAGTATTCACAAATTCTTGAGGAGACAAGATCAATTTGAATAAGGAAAAGATTTCTCAACTTCTTATGAGTTTGAACTACTTAGATAAGCTCTTATGTTTTACTTTGATTAATTTCAAACACCAAGTTCTAAAATCCTCCTTTTAGTGTATGTCCTAAAATGGTAGAATGATAATCACTTATATTTATTACTAAACAATATTACATCCAGGTAGAATGATAATCACTTATATTTATTACTAAACAATATTACGTCCATAAAGAGACTAGGTTGTCACACCCCTAGTCATTGGCGACTCTAATATTGATGTAGTAATGAATATAAGATCTTAAGAAAAGTATGCTTAACTTGGCAAATAAACTACGTAGTACAACTACTTCTTAGTTTATTTGTTAAGTGTTTGAGACAAGTAATTTTATTGACTTGGAATCCTTTTGTAGGTGATCAATTTAAAAGAGGCATTAAGTACTTCTCAAACAAATAAAATTAACCAAAGCACCAACTGAATGATTGAAATTCAAACTTTAGAATAAAGAAAGAAGGATTGGATGCATTTGAGTTCCAAATGAGGGTACAAGTGTTTGATATATCTTGATCGAATGAAATGGTCTATTTTTTATAGGCCTCTATGCTGGACCGCTGAGCTGCTTGGTTGGACCGCTGAGCTGCTTGGTTGGACCGCTGAGCAGCTGACCAAACCCTTCAGCATGGGTTTGGTCCCTTGACCAAGTAGCTTAGTCACCTCCTTGTGCAGCTAGTTGTGGGCTATGAAACCAACTATTGTGAGCTACTTCTGAAAAGCCTATGGTGGGCTACTTGAGGTGAGGTCATGGATGACTGCATGGTTTGCTTGATGGTTAAGTTAAGTCTGGTGCACACCGCTCAACGCACCTGCTTCACCGCTAAGCTGCTTGTTCAGCAGCTTCTGACCGTGCTGACTAGGACGTGGCCTGGTGCTTGCTGATCTGGTCAAGAGTCTGGTTTCAACGCTTAGCTGTCTGGTTGAACATCTTGATTTTTTTACTTCTTTTGCTTTGTTGACCATGAGTCTTTCTTTCTTATTTTCTTCATTCTAAATCCTATAAAATACATAAAAAAGAAATACACATACAAATATACGAGATTGTGATATTTTATACAAAAAGTATTATTTTAAGTTGGGTTTTCTCAATTATGCTTAAGATAAGTGCCATAAAAGTGTATGAATCCATCAAAGTGTATGAATTTTAGGTGTGTTTGGCACTAATCATATATCAAGGACAAGCTTGAAGGAGTGAACAATTCAACAAACAACAAAGTCAACAACAAAGTCAACAACAAAGTCAAGTCTCAAGATTCATACAAGATAAATCATTCAAGAAGATCTAGAGGCTAAGTGTTTTTATATCTTTATTAGGTCTTAAGATATTTGCTTAGAAAGAGTCTAGGCTAGGATGAACCCTAATGAAAATTTCACAAGCTAAAATCAATGATAACTAAAATGAGACTTACATGCATACATACATGATTTACATGGACATGCATATATACATGATCATATGATTTTGGATACATTTAAAAAGAGTTTTAAATTATACATCATTCACAGTCATGCACCATACTTTTACAAATCAAGTAGGAGGTTCATATCATATTGAAATATCTCTTTGTAAAACCATTAATCGATTAAGAGATATTTTAATCGATTAAGCATTGAATTCTTGGGAATCCATTAATGGATTAAGTATAGTTTTAATTGATTAAGGGTTGTTGCAATTTCTGGTTTCTGGTATTCTAAAGATTCATTAATTAATTAAATTTAATAATAATCGATTAACTATAGCTGAAAACAGAATTGTATATAAACCCAAGTTTTTCATACTGCTTCATATATCATAGATCCTTAAGGAGTTAATGTTAGAATTTCTGACAATTTGTGGGTCACAAATATAATTCTATAATTGTGTTATGGCCATTATGTAATTAGCCAAAATATAAAATGATCTTCAGTAATTAATTTGGTGGCTAAAGGGCATATGTGTCATGAAATAATATAAGTGTAGATACCTTCAGGCAATTTCTGATTTGATGAAGGGACTGAATCAGAATTATTGCAACTAAAGTAGTAACCGCTTCGGGGTTACTTTTATGGGTTATGGTCCCCATTTGTAGAGCAACAGGTTTTCAGTGTAAGGTTCAGGATAATAAAGGTGGATTAGGATAGTGTTATCCATAGGGATAAAACACTATCAAGTTATCCACATCAAGAGATAAGGCAACTCTCCTCATAAGGAAATCACTCTCACCATAAGGCAAACTCTCAAGCTTTTGGCATTCTGATTCCCCTCTAGAGAACCAAAGGAAAACCATCAAGTTCTCTAACATCTGGAAGATCATCACACCTTCATACCTTCGAGATTCCATATGGCTAATCAAGGTATGTTCTTCATCTTCACCATGAAATCATTTGGGGTTTCTTAGTTCTGGACCATGGTCATTCCATTTGGGTTTATGTTATGTATGGGCATAAACATTAGGTTATGGGAACGAAGTCATGGTCATAAGGACTTCCGCATTCAATCTAAGGATTATAGATGGAGAAATTCTCCAACAAGTGGTATCAGAGCCACCCCAATTTGATTCATGAGTGACATTAGGGTTCTTGCTTTTCTTCTTCAAAATCTGGATTGATTTAGGGTTTTGGTATTTTGTTTATGCCATGGATCAATTAGAATAGAAATTGATTGTTTTTCATGTAAATATATGAAGGTTCGTAATGAATCGATGTTTTCTGGTGTTTTTTCTTGAATTTTGGGGTGATTTTTCGAAGAACAACGATGCAGAAATCGCAATGTTCGTGTTCTGTCACAGTGCTCTCGCTCAAGCGAGAGTGGCTCGCCCAAGCGAGAGCTAAACAGAAGCATTGGCTTCTAGTGTGCTTAAGCGAGAAGATCCTCGCCCAAGCGACAGCTCGCCTAAGCGAGTGTACGGGCGACATAAGGCTCTCTCAAACGAGAATGTCTCGCTCAAGCGAGAGCCAAACAGAAGCATTAGCTTCTATTCCGCTCATGCGAGAGTACCTCGCCCAAGCGAGTGTACCTCGCCCAAGCGAGAGTAAGATAAAGTTTATGGGGCTTTAGTATGTTTGTGCATTGGTTTTGATTTGTTATTTGGTTGTGCATTAAGGTTGTCTGTTATTTCAAGTGAGCCAATTGAAGTGAAATGTCGCCAAAGTGACCTCTCTGATGGATATAACTCATAAGGAATATTAGATGTAAGTGTGTGTGATCATTCATGCAAGTATTAGTTGGCCCAAAGGAAAGCTAATACTTAGCCGAAGATCATACATACCTGTGATGATAAACATGTTATAATTCTAAAGTTTTTTAAACATGTGATTGATGAATCAATCCAAAAAGAGATTCGTCAGTTGACATGCATTATTATAAGTGTTTGATCATTACAACAAGAGTACCACTTGAAGTTAATATCACTATCCAAAGACTTGATATTAATGGTGCACTAGGTATCTTGATTTGGACATACCATTGTTTAAAGCACATTGATAATTTAAGTTGTGAGCATATTTTAATTCTTTGTCTTTTGTCTGAATCAACTACGTCAATTGCTTCTATATCTGCGAATTTGAATTCGGTTCCGGTCCTTAATGGTGAAAACTTTAAGGACTGGAAAGAGAACATGGAAATTGTTCTTGGCTGCATGGATCTAGACTATGCATTAAGGGTAGAGCAACCCCCTTCTCCTTCGTGGATCTAAACTATGCATTAAGGGTAGAGAAACCCCCTTCTCCTTCGGAATCCAGTGCCTCTGAAGAGAGGAAGGATTATGAGAAATGGGATCACTCTAATCACATGAGTCTAATGATCATTAAGCGCGGCATTCCAGAGGTCTTTAGGGGTACTATCTCGGATGAGATAAACAGTGCCAAAGCTTTCCTTGCTGAGATTGAAAAACGCTTTGCATAGAGCGATAAGGCGGAAACAAGTACTCTATTACAGAACTTGATTTCCATGAGGTATCAAGGCAAGGGAAACATAAGGGAATACATTATGGGAATGTCCAACATTGCTTCAAAACTTAAGGCCATTAAGCTTAAGGTGTCGGAAGACTTACTCATACATTTGATATTGCTTTCCCTTCCTGCACAATTTAGTCAGTTTAAGATTTCTTATAACCGTCAAAGAGAGAAATGGACTCTAAATGAGCTCATTTCATTTTGTGTGCAAGAAGAGGAAAGACTGAAGCGAGAAAGGACTGGAAGTGCCCATTATGTTAGTACCTCTAAAGACAAGGGCAAAAGGAAAATCACTTTAGAGCCCAAGAATGAAGCTGCTAAGGGTCCAGTGTAAAAGAAACAGAAGCAAGATGATGTCTGTTGCTTTTGCAAAGGAACTGAACATCAAAAGAAGAAATGTGTAAAATATCACGTCTGGCGTGCTAAGAAAGGTACATTTCTTACTTTGGTCTGTTTTAAGGTCAATTTAACTTCAGTACCTGGAAACACCTGGTGGTTAGACTCTGGTTCAACATCTAACATTAGTGTTTCAATGCAGGATTGCCTGAGCTACCGAAAGCCTAATTATGTTGAAAGATACATCTATGTTGGCGATGGAAAGTCGGTAGAAGTGGAAGCTATAGGGCATTTTAGATTGTTATTATGTACTGGTTTTTATTTGGATTTGAAAGACACTTTTGTTGTACCGTGTTTTAGACGGAATTTAATTTCTGTTTCTTATTTGGACAAATTTGGTTATTGTTGTTCATTTGGAAACAATTCGGTTCAATTGTCTTTAAATTCAAATGTTATTGGAACTGGTGCACTAATGTTAAATGACAATCTGTATATGTTGAATACTATAGCTGATTATAGTGAAACCCTGAATGTGGAATCACGTGGTACTAA
>NW_017716676.1:0-496 GCF_001865875.1 Lupinus angustifolius
ATTATTCTCGTTATGCATACATTTTTCTAATTCATGAGAAGTCCCAATCATTGGACGTGTTCAAAACTTTTAAGGCTGAAATTGAAAATCAACTCAGCAAAAGGATTAAGTGCGTCAAATCTGACCATGGTGGTGAATACTACAGTAGATATGACGGTTCAGGTCAACAACGTCCAGGGCCTTTTGCCAAATACCTAGAGGAATATGGTATAGCCCCACAGTACACCATGCCAGGATCGCCTAGCATGAATGGTGTGTCTGAAAAGCGAAATCGGACTCTTAAGGATATGGTAAGGAGTATGATTTGTCACTCTACCTTACCAGAGTCACTCTGGGGAGAGGCACTTAAGACTGCAGCTTATATTCTTAATAGGGTGCCAACTAAGGCAACTGCCAAAACACCTTATGAGCATTGGACTGGGCGAAAGCCTAGTCTAAAGCATTTTCATGTGTGGGGATGTCCAGCTGGCAAGGCCTTATAGGCCTCATGAAAAGA
>NW_017716677.1:0-1319 GCF_001865875.1 Lupinus angustifolius
TTGGTTACTCTGAAAAATCAAGGGGCTATAAATTTTATGATCCAAATTTAAAATCCATATTTGAGACAAGTGCAGCCACGTTATTTGAAGATATTGAGTTTGAGGGGGAAGATAAGGTTAGAAACTTTGTCTTAGAGGAAGAATTCGTATCCATTCCAGATGTGATTCATATGGTTGTTTTTGATGAAGCAAATTTCAAACCTCCTCAAGACATAGCTGATGAAACCTTTCCTGCTCAAGATGAGTTAGTAATTCATGAAGGACAAACTCAAAACCCTCAAGAACATGGACAAGAGTTGCAAGAGCCAATAGCTTTGTGTAGATCCACTAGAGAAAGGAGAAATGCAATTCCAGATGACTACATTTTGGTAATGTGTAGAGGTATAAGGCGCGTCTTGTAGCTAAGGGTTTTACTCAGAAGGAAGGGATTGACTATAAAGAGACTTTCTCTCCAGTTTCAACGAAAGACTCTCTTAGGACAATCGTGGCTCTTGTAATACATTATGATTTGGAGCTTCATCAAATGGATGTCAAAACAGCTTTTCTCAATGGAAACATTGATGAAAAGATTTATATGGTGCAACCAGAAAACTTTATAAAGAATATGGTTTGCAAAGTGACGAAATCCATTTATGGGCTAAAACAGGCGTCTCGTCAGTGGTACCACAAATTTCATGAGGTAATTCTCTCTTTTGGTTTTGAGATGAATTCAGTCGAGGATTGTGTGTATCACAAGTTCAGTGGGAGCAAGTATATTTTCTTGCTCTTGTATGTGGATGACATACTGCTTGCCACTAATGATGTGGGTACCTTGTTAGAAACTAAGACATTTCTATCCAGTAATTTTGAAATGAAGGATCTTCGTGAAGCTTTGTTTGCATTAGGAATTCAGATATACCGAGACAGATCTCGGGGTAGTCTTGGATTATCACAAAAGAGCTATATAGAAAAGGTAATTAAAAGATATGGCATGCAGGACTGTAAAGCAATGGATACTCCAGTTGCTAGGGAGATAAATTTAGTCTCAATCAGTGCCCTAAACGAAATATGGAAATTCAGGAAATGCAAAAGATCCCTTACGCATCAGCTGTAAGGAGTCTCATGTATGCTCAAGTATGTACGCGTCCGGACATAGCGTTCATAGTTGGGGTTTTAGGCAAATATATGAGTAATCCAGGAATGGATCATTGGAAAGCAGCCAAAAGGGTCATGAGGTACTTAAAGAGAACAAAAGACTATATGCTCACATATAGGAGATCAGACCAATTAGAGATCATTGGGTATTCTGACTCCGATTTTGCAGGATGCCAAAAAAGTAG